>NC_056734.1:654984952-655054952 GCF_019279795.1 Protopterus annectens | reverse complement strand
CTTTCACAAGCCCATGAGCCCCCAGATGGAAACAGCGGGACGGAGGTCCCCAGCCATGGGCAGCCACCACTGCACCAAAACAGCTGCAAAGATGGTAGTGCTGGGTGCTGTCTAGGAGGAGCAGTCTCACCCTGTAAATGTGACACTCTGCCCTTGAGCTGGTATATCTGGCCTTGGAACCCCTTATAGAGCCCCAATGCACCATGCCCTGGACTGTACGACAGCGGACATGTTCCTGTCTGGACCTGTCCCAGGGGAACAAGCCCCATCCTCAGTGGCGGTACCACCGGAAGGTGGTGTAGAGTCAACAGAGGGGGAGGTCCAAGGAAGGGCCCCAGATGTGCTGGTGCCCCACGCCATGGCCAGCTGAAGTAGGACAGGAGGTTCTGCCAGGACATCCAATCCCATACAGCCTATGGTGTTGCAGTTTAAACACAGATATGGCTTAGTAATAGGCAACAACATTCAGGATTACTTACAACAGCATGCATAGATATGACCATCAACCCAACACAACAGATGGTATACATTTGCAGAGGGAGTATAACACATGCATGTATACTGCATGACATCTGTACAAAGTGTAGAAGGCTTGTGACTGCAGCTATGAACAGTGGCCCATTATTGGCATGTCACTGAGAACCCCAGACAGTGTGTCATACCTCTGTTTCTTGTGCCATATGTCCAGTCAGGGATGCGATGGCAGTAACTCATCACTATCACCATGTACCAGCTACAATCCTCACACTATGCTCCTGCTGTTCACAGATGTGTGTTCAGTGAGTAACACAGGAAACAAATGGTTCCATACATGGACCAGTCCACAGATGGCCCTACAGATGGGGGTCCCTCACAAACAGAGCACTCTCTTGTCAGTTTTAAAACATGCAGAATAGCCATTACCACACACAACTTGTAAAACAGGCAGTAGTCTCAATGAAGCATAGCTACACTTAGATGTTGTAGTCATGTCTGGCACATCACCCTCCTGTCTTTAGGCTATTTCCGACTGTGTATGTTGTTTGAGTAACATCCAGATATCATCTAAGACGCTGTTTACCAAACACCAGATACAGGTACCACTCAAAGTGACTGTCATGGGCAAACACCAACATGATGTTCCTAGATATTGTACTGTGTTTTTCATGCGAATGGCTATGGGAACATCATCAACGCTGTTCCACATGCAATCAGCTAGAGGAGGACTGCAATAGGTGCAGAGGCCATCACCTGATCATGACCATCACTTACAATACACAAGCTGCTGCTGAGCAGGTGTCCACCTCCACATCCACCAGAGAGTGTGTGGGAGGGACAGACAGAGGCAAAGTGCATCAGAGAAGGGCTTGGAGACTAAAACCTAAGCATTGTCTGTCACACACCTACCAGTACAGGGGTCAAACCCCTAACTGTTGAGTCATTACTATTACAAGTGCATGCAGTTACTCCATGTGCCGCACAGCTGACATGTTGGTGTGCTGTAAGAACATATATGTGTGTTGGTGTGCAACATCTGCAACAGAGATATAGTAGACAAATATTAGGTGTAGCACACATGGATGTCCACATGAACGGATGTCATTGTCAACACAACCACACTCCCTAATGGACTCACGTTGACTCTTTGCCAGGCCCACACATACACTCCCAAACTACTTAGTTTGCCACACTGCAGTAATGCACAGGTACTACATGCACCACAGGGGATATCCGGAGGTTCTATGGGCTAGGGCATGTGAATGTGTTTGACATCTGTTGGTATGCCAATGGGAGTTATACTGGGAGTGACAGTGGTTGGGAGCATCATAACCCACATGCAGACACAAGGTGCCAGTTCTGACATGCATGTGTGCATTGCTTCGTGGGTGTGTAGTGGTTGGCTGTGTAATATGGCTGTAAAAGGCTGGGTGAGGGGTAATTCTTGGCAGCACGCCACTCAACAATGGTGTGCAGTGTGGTACAGGGGTGTAATGTCTGCAATGTCCCGCACAGATTGGCATTGTATGAACTGCCCTGACATCCTGGTTGCCAATGTGTATGGCCATAGCTTTGCAATGCATGCCATGTCTGTGTTTAATAGTCCTTGACATGGACATTGCCTGGGATGTGCAGGCCCCACAATAATGTACAGTGACATGTACAGGTGTACCTGGTTTGGCTGGCACATGTTGTGTACAGAGACTGTTATCCGCCAATATGCCACTACTGGCCTGGTGTGGCAGAACCTGCTTATAGTCAGCAGGTTGAACCTGCACCTGCATTGATAGCATGATACAGGTATTCTCTGGTGTCAGTGGCATCAGTCCATACAGGTCACATGTGTAAGGCATTGTATGGCCTGTGTGGATCACATTTGATGGCACCACTTATGTTGCAGGCATCCAGTGGGGAACATAGTGAAGGCACATTGTCTGCAATTATGTGTCTATTGTACTGCTGGACAGGGTGCCATGCCATCTGCAGCCCACTGCAATCACACTATGCATACTATCTGTCATCAATGTGCAGGGTACTAGCAACATAGCGGGATATTTTAGGATACAACCGATGGGGTACACAGTGCACCCGTGAATTCTACTCTTGGAACACAGACAGGAACATCACTTGCGGGACACCCCAAATATTGCAAAGACCTAAAGAAGGTGATAGACTGACCGTTTTGGCTGGGGTAAGCACATACTTGGAATACAAGGGTGGGACACCCTGATGACCCATGGGCCAAGACAATTGTATGAAATGGGTCCCATGAAGTGGAGAGTGGGCAGCGTGTAGTGGTGCGTCCTGAACAGACCAGGACCCAGAATAAGGAAGGGTGCTGTTTAGGAGGTGCGGGTGGGGGAACTGTGGGTAGCTCCTTAGGGTCTATGTGTGCAGGTGTTGGCTGATGTGGGCCTATATGGACAGCCCTAGGGATGTAAGCGAATGTGTTCATAGGGCCGAGGCATTCCTCAATGAGCAGCCACACCCACTATGAGTCCCACTGCAGCAAAGTGTAATCTATATGGCAAGGAACAGAATAACCAGATGTAGACGTATATATGTAGAGATATGGGTGTGTGTTTATCTACCCATAGTGACATAGAGATTAGACTCTCCATCTCCGTAGTACAGATGTATACATACAGAGACAGAATATGGATACATACCCACATATAAATATATACATATGCAAACATCCATAGACCCATATGTTATGATATGTATATATATATATATATATATATATATATATATATATATATATATATATATATGGAGAGAGAGAGAGATAGCGAAATATAAATATACATGTATGCATACATATACAGATATATCTGTATATAGTAATGTAAATATATATATATATATATATATATATATATATATATATATATATATATATATATTTGACTGTAAATATACACATGTATATAGCTAGGATATGATACAGCAGTTACGAGTAACATATGTTCACAGGCCGTGCATATGGGGGTGAGGGGTCCAATAAACACATGTGTAACACATAGCATCAACCCCCCCACCAGTCCAGCTAGGCCAGTGAGACATACAGACACCTAAGAAAGGTAACACACCACTGCTTCCCAGACCACTGGCAAGATACTACCAGTGGGAGAGACCTGCCAGGTCTAATCTTGAAACATATACATCGATGTCCCTTGTGGAACACCAAAAATGAATGTCCAGAGGCAGTCCTGGTAATTACTTATCAAACCAGGCTGTAGATGTACATGGACCAGTAGGTTGTGCAAGCCTGATAACCCATGGGTTGACACAACATACGACATGTGTCCCGACACTGGGAGAGTGGGCAGTGTGTAGTCGTGTGTTTATACCCCACCTGCACCCACAGTAAGGATGAGTGCTGTAGAGGAGTGGCAGGTGGGGGAACTATGTGTATGCAAATATGGGCCCAGGCGTGCAGGTGTTGGCTGGCACAGTTGAATTAGGACTGCCCCGGGGATGTATGTAATAATCCAAAATGGGCATAGCTGACACCCACACATCTCAGCCCCTAAGACCACATCCACTGGACAGGCCATAACCCATTGGGGGAACAAATAGGGACCATACCTTTGAACTGTCCCCGATTTCCAGGGATGTCCCTGATTTTGACTCAGTTTCTAACTCTGTCCAACGTAAACCCTCCTAATACTAGTTACATTTGGAGGAAAGGTGGTGAATTACACATAATGAATAACGACAACAATTAAGAGTTATAAACATCATTTACCTCAGAAAATGTGTATGAATTCATATGCTCTGAGTCTGTAAATGTGTCAGGTTAATAGCACCAATATTTTAAATGTGTCCCTGATGTTGTTATGCCGTGTCCCCTGATTCTGTTTGTATGTTTCCCCAATCATATGAGACGCCTGATAGGGACAGAAAGCACATATTCCACTGACAACCTTAGAAGAAGATAGATGAGTACATATGCAGTAGCATGAATCGGCTGAAGGATGTGGGTTCCAAAACCCAATTACTTGTTTGTATTGAAGAGTGTCAGTTCCCATGTATTAGACAGATGTGTGCAGATTGTAAGAGGAACACACCAATAATATGAATCAAATTCTGGACAGGCCTAGGATTCCGTATAGTCGAACAGCATGCTGTCGTCTAATGGGCAGCCATTCCCGATACTTTAGGCATGTAATCCGATGTAATAGGTGTCAAAAGGTAATATCGTAGTCCTCACTCCCACCCAGGGGTGTGAGTGTGAGATGCAAACACCAAATGTAGTGCATTTGCAAGTGTGGGAGCAAGCCGGTGTAAGCCTGTTTGGCTGCCAGTATGCGAGTATTACACTGGTAAAGCAATGTAGCGGCTAACCGAGTGTAGGAAACAGAAACCAGAGATTAGCATTGCTTACCACCATGCAAACCCATGCACACCTGCTCTCAACTGCTTTAATGTGCCTTAATCACTCCTTATCCAATGGCCTTGCTCTGCCCTGCAACAAAATAAACAACCTCTGCAAGGCTCATAACTATGACCCTGCACAGACAGCTATTGTGATTTTCCACTAAGCCATAGCAGATGTACAGACATCAGTCCTTATCACTAACATATCATCCAGCGCAGTCATTCAACAGTATAGGTAATGTATTCCATCATGTAGATGTATGTGTGAGTATTTAAGTCCAGCATATAGATACATACATATATATAGATATAGCAGGAACATCCCATGTGACAACAAAGTATTACAAATGAATGAAAAGGGAAACACTAGTAAGGCCTGTATTATGTAGTAGTATTGTCCAATGTAATATCAGGTCTCCCTCAGACAGACGTGTCATTCATAAACGCAAACATTTGTACATTGGCCATATACATCACTCTGTGCATGTTATTTACATTAACACAACAGTTCCTGTCCAATCATTATGTGAGAACAGTACTCTTGCAAGGTGCTGTGTGCATCATCATCATCATGATAAAGGTAACTGCAGTAACCATAGAGGGACCGGTAGTGTTGTGTGTACAGTGGGGTCGTCCGCATCACATGTACCTGGAACATCTAGGAGTCATGTGCATAATAGGATCGTGCGCCTGAGAGACAGTGGTGAGGACAACTGGAGTATGTTGTGATGCATATTAAAAGGGTTATATGTGTCCAGTGGACACGTGTGTGAAATGGACAGCTATGTATGGGACAAATGTTGTTCTAGGAACCGATTGGCCGTTTGTTTCTGTAGGGTGAGTGCGGGATGTGGGGAAAGGAGAGTAGGTATGCCTGTGGAGGATAGGTAGGGTAGGATGACAGACAAGACAGCATACAGGGTCGGTATATGACACATGTGGGGGGATACACCTTGGACGGGGAGGGGTGTTTGGCTTTCACAAGCCCATGAGCCCCCAGATGGAAATAGCGGGACGGAGGTCCCCAGCCATGGGCAGCCACCACTGCACCAAAACAGCTGCAAAGATGGTAGTGCTGGGTGCTGTCTTGGAGGAGCAGCCTCACCCTGTAAATGTGACACTCTGCCCTTGAGCTGGTATATCTGGCCTTGGAACCCCTTATAGAGCCCCAATGCACCATGCCCTGGACTGTACGACAGCGGACATGTTCCTGTCTGGACCTGTCCCGGGGGGGACAAGCCACATCCTCAGTGGCGGTACCACCGGAAGGTGGTGTGGAGCCAACAGAGGTGGAGGTCCAAGGCTGGGCCCCAGATGTGCTGGTGCCCCATGCCATGGCCAGCTGAAGTAGGACAGGAGGTTCTGCCAGGACATCCAATCACATACAGCCTATGGTGTTGCAATTTAAACACAGATATGGCTTAGTAATAGGCAACAGCATTCAGGATTACTTACAACAGCATGCATAGATATGACCATCAACCCAACACAACAGATGGTATACATTTGCAGAGGGAGTATAACACATGCATATATACTGCATGACATCTGTACAAAGTGTAGAAGGCTTGTGACTGCAGCTATGAACAGTGGCCCAATATTGGCATGTCACTGAGAACCGCAGACAGTGTCTGTCATACCTCTGTTTCATGTGCCATATGTCCAGTCAGGGATGCGATGGCAGTAACTCATCACTATCACCATGTACCAGCTGCAATCCTCACACTATGCTCCTGTTGTTCACAGATGTGTGTTCAGTGAGTAACACAGGAAACAAATGGTTCCACACATGGACCAGTCCACAGATGGCCCCACAAATGGGGGTCCCTCACAAACAGAGCACTGTCTTGTCAGTTTTAAAACATGCAGAATAGCCATTACCAAACACAACTTGTAAAACAGGCAGTAGTCTCAATGAAGCATAGCTACACTTAGATGCTGTAGTCATGTCTGGCACATCACCCTCCTGTCTTTAGGCTATTTCTGACTGTGTATGTTGTTTGAGTAACATCCAGATATCATCTAATATGCTGTTTACCAAACACCAGATACAGGTACCACTCAAAGTGACTGTCATGGGCAAACACCAACATGATGTTCCTAGATATTGTACTGTGTTTTTCATGCGAATGGCTATGGGAACATCATCAACGCTGTTCCACATGCAATCAGCTAGAGGAGGACTGCAATAGGTGCAGAGGCCATCACCTGATCATGACCATCACTTACAATACACAAGCTGCTGCTGAGCAGGTGTCCACCTCCACATCCACCAGAGAGTGTGTGGGAGGGACAGACAGAGGCAAAGTGCATCAGAGAAGGGCTTGGAGACTAAAACCTAAGCATTGTCTGTCACACACCTACCAGTACAGGGGTAAAACCCCTGACTGATGAGTCATTACTATTTCAAGTGCATGCAGTTACTCCATGTGCCGCACGGCTGACATGAGTGTGTGCTGTAAGAAAATATATGTGTGTTGGTGTGCGACATCTGCAACAGAGATATAGTAGACAAACATTAGGTATAGCACACATGGCTGTCCACATGAACGGATGTCATTGTCAACACAACCACACTCCCTAATGGACTCACGTTGACTCTTTGCCAGGCCCACACATACACTCCCAATCTACTTAGTTTGCCACACTGCAGTAATGCACAGGTACTACATGCACCACAGGGGATATCCGGAGGTTCTATGGGCTAGGGCATGTGAACGTGTTTGACATCTGTTGGTATGCCAATGGGAGTTATACTGGGAGTGACTGTGGTTGGGAGCATCATACCCCACACGCAGACACAAGGTGCCAGTTCTCACATGCATGTGTGCATTGCTTCATGGCTGTGTAATATGGCTGTAAAAGGCTGGGTGAGGGGTAATACTTGGCAGCATGCCACTCAACAATGGTGTGCAGTGTGGTACAGGGGTGTAATGTCTGCAATGTCTCGCACAGATGGGCATTGTATGAACTGCCCTGACATCCTGGTTACCATTGTGCATGGCCATAGCTTTGCAATGCATGCCATGTCTGTGTTTAATAGTCCTTGACATGGACATTGCCTGGGATGTGCATGCCCCACAATAATGTACAGTGACATGTACAGGTGTACCTGGTTTGGCTGGCACATGTTGTGTACACAGACTGTTATCCTCCAATATGCCATTACTGGCCTGTTGTGGCAGAACCTGCTTATAGTCAGCAGGTTGACCCTGCACCTGCATTGATAGCATGATACAGGTATTCTCTGGTGTCAGTGGCATCAGTCCATACAGGTCATATGTGTAAGGCATTGTATGGCCTGTGTGGATCACATTTGATGGCACCACTTATGTTGCAGGCATCCAGTGGGGAACATAGTGAAGGCACATTGTCCGCAATTATGTGTCTATTGTACTGCTGGACAGGGTGCCATGCCATCTGCAGCCCACTGCAATCACACTATGCCTACTATCTGTCATCAATGTGCAGGGTACTAGCAACATAGCGGGATATTTTAGGCAAGTGTGCTTGTGTATGACACATGGGTTCAGGATGTATTCCGGGTACTAGTAGGGTTGCATACTTTGTTCAGCAGACCTTTTGCCAGATGTAGGGGTATGGCTTGCCAACACAGTCCCATGGCCGACTGACATCTGTACTCCCCTGAGGTGGACATTGCGACATATAAAATGGACACCATATAGGAAAACTACAAAATATGCTCCCCAACATGTCCAATGGTTGGATACTCACAGCCACCTCCACACAGGCTCTGACAGTCAAACACACACCTGCCATGTCCTAGAATCAAACCCCTACCTAACTAGTGTATCACACTACAGTAATACGCAGTTATAGCATGTGCTATGAAGAATACTGGGTTACAGTAGTCCTAGAGGTGTATTTCTAGGTGGGTGACATTGGCAGGATTGCCAAAGGTGGTCATGTGAATTGTACAGAGTGTGCATACTCTAAAAAGCATTTTCCTTGTTTTATGCAGACAGACACACACACACACAGTTGATCTCTTTTGGAATAGAACCCCTACCTAACTAGTTTATCATACTACAGCAATATGCAGTTACAGCACACACTACGGAGAATACTGGATTACAGCACTCCTAGAGGTGTATTCCTAGGAGGGTGACATCAGCAGGAAGGCCAAAGGTGGTCATGTGAATTGTACAGAGCATGCATACTCTAAATGGCATTGCTCTTGTCTCAGGCAGATAGAGACACACAGTTGGTCTCTTTCAGAATAGAACGACTACCTAACTAGTTTATCACAGTACAGCAATACGCGGTTACAGCATGAGCTATGGAGAATACTGGGTTACAGCACTCCTAATGCTATTCCTAGGTGGGTGACATCAGCAGGAATGCCAAAGAAGGGCATTCCAAGTGTACTGCAAGTTGTACATGTCTGTTACCTGCGTGTACCCGCTGCCTAATGACATGAAAACACATTTATACCTGCTTACAAGTGACTTATGCAGTCCTAATTGACAGGATCAACAAAGGCTTGTAAGTCTTGAACCCGGGACCATGCACACTGAGGTCACTTGACATACCACTAAGCCATCTGGGTTGTACACATGTTGCATGGTGTCTATAATGCACATCCTACTACAAGTATTCCACAGTACTGAAAAGAAATGGGACAGTGCCTTTGTGTACATATGTACAGTACCCTTGAATGTGCTGTACTCTGTGAAACACCAAAGACGGGTCTACATCTGTACAACTGTCATAACAACACACATATATATATATATATATATATATATATATATATATATATATATATATATATATATATATGCACCTACGGGATGTGTACACATGCGCACACACATTTTATATATATATATATATATATATATATATATATATATATATATATATATATATATATATACATATATATATATATATATATATATATATATATATATATATATATATATAAATATATACATATACACAGACACAGCTATATATATATATATATATATATATATATATATATATATATATATATATATATATATATATATATATACACACACACACACACACACACACACACACACACACACGCACACACACGCACACACACACACACACACACACACACACACACATCTGAACACCCTTTGTGACACAGAAGCGTTCCAAAGGCACTGACGTGTACACATAACAGAGGCATCTCCTATGTTATAACATTTAAATCATAAGCAGTTCACCGGAGAAGGGATGGTTGTTGTGCATGTGGTGTTTGGGTGGGGGAATGATGGCTACTGTAATCTACCCCGGGGAATGTGTAGTTAGGGTGGGGGAATGATGGGTATGGACCTACACCCTGGCGACCACATCTGTGTCACTGCTCGACAGTGGAATAGGTAAATAACATACCCAACTGTAGTCATGCTTGTCTGTGTATTCTTTAGCATTCCTAACTATGTAATACTTTGTAGGCACAGCCACCACAGATAGCTACCATGGTGTGCTAAAAGACATTGCATATGTGTTTGCCTGGCTACAGGATAGTCACACACAACCATGCACACACTTGCCAGTATAGTGCATACACTAATACAGTGGTATGCAGTTGATTCCATGTCTGACCTGGGTGACATCACAGGACCAATTACTTGCAGTGGGGGGGGGGAGAGGTTTAGCGGTTGACAAGGATAAAGGCCAGTGCAAAAGGAGGTATTGCTTTGGAATGCAGCAAAATCCACTGCCATGACAGGATGCAGACACAAATACACACACGCAACCACTTGCTGACACACACACACTCAGGCTTTTGCTGAGACACACACAAACACATGCACACAGTTGCCAGTGGTGGGATCAGAAATCCTGCCTATCTAAAGTTCACTGTTACAGTGCTATGCAGTTACGTGATGTGCCACAGAGATTACACATTCCAAGGCAGTCAGACCACCCTTCTACACTTGAGGACAACAACAGGGAGATTGACAGTCATGAAGTACATAGCTGTAGACATGTGTGTTTAATGTAGGTATCCATTACATCCTGTATGCAAAAACAAGACACATCATCTGCAGGTAGGCCTGAGAGGTATAGTTGTAGCACAACAGGAACCTGAGCTGGAGTATGGCCATCTGCGGAATGAACAACTACTATCACTATACAGGGTTACAATGGGCATGCTTATACACTTAGTAGCACAGGGCCTTTTGGGATGCACTATGACCATAACTACACAAGATTATACTGGGCATGCTCATACACTTAGTAACAAACGGCTTGTTGGTTGCACTGACTCAAATTACACAAGGTGACAGTGGGTACACTCATACACTTAGTAGCACAGGGCTGTTTGGGATGCACTCCGATTCTAACCACTGAAGGCCACAGTGTGCATGCTCAAACACTTACATGTACAGAACACATTGTAATGGACTCCTATTGAAAACACACAGTTTTACAGCTATGCACATCTTACCTGTCAGTATATATGCACATCATACTGGTTTACTACCTGATACCTGTATGTGGCCTGTAAATTATATATCTGTGCCTGTGCTGTGTGATACACTTGCATACATGTACATGAAGTACTGACATATATATGTTATGTATACACATTCATGGATGTGTGGACGTGACAGACAATAGGTTACCTGAGTCGCACGGGCAGATGCTACCTACAGCATGTGTCACACACCTTGCTGCCCTGAAAGTCATACATTGATAGCAGGTTGTGGACAGTGGCATTAAACGTGGAACAGTGGCATGTGCAAGCATAATGTCTGAGCCGCCTTGTGAAATGGTACTGAGGTGCAGGTGTCAAGATGACCTCCCCCGGCAGTGTTAGTAGTTGTCATTATTAGCAGGACCGTTACCCTAGGTATATCTCGCATTGGTCATATACACAAGTTCTGCCGCTGACCGTCTCCTTACATGGGGCATTTGCTACCAAGCACATTAAAGCCACGCACAGTGATGTCATGGTAAGAGTGGTAACTGCTAGACCAAAACAATGAGTCAATGTCCTGCTGTTATTATGGGGTTGTCCAGTGTCTGTCATTCCGGGCTGACATGTCTGAACAATGAGCCTTCAACACAGAGCAAATGCATCCATGTTACACGTGTGTGTGGGTACTACCTAGGTCTCATTTACCCATATAGCCGCATTCCAAGAAAATGTTCTACACACAGAAGTAACACCCTGACACTTACATGACAATTGCATTGGATGCTTATGCTAACCCATGCTTATGCTAACTCATGCTAGATGTTTGGCTTTAGTAATCCATTTGCTCAGTATAGAACCTACAATTTAGAATACTGCCATCTGTGAAGTGAGGAGCACCTGGCTGAAGGCTCTGTAGTGCACAATTGCATTACCACCATATAACTCAGATCCAGACATGTGGGCCATAACAGTGGTATGGACCATACCAGGTGGTGGTGTACACATATTCATAAAGGCTACTCACATGTAAAGACCACTACTCCCACATGACGCATCATAGATGAGTCAGGTACAGGTGACAGTGGCAAATGCTGCATTGTAGGTTGTATCCTCATATACATCCACCACCTTGTTCCCAGGCTACCAACACACATCCATATGTGGTATGACATAGTATGGTAGGCCACAAGATAACCCTCGATTGGTGGACTGTACCTAGGCCTACATCAACTGTGCAAAGTACCCATGTACAGACACAGCTGCATAATGTGTTATGCAATGCAATAATACCACTGTTTGTAACCAGCTCGGTTGTACACATACCTTGGTCCCTCGGATGTTGTCAGCATTACCACGGTCAACCGTTGCTGTACACCAGTAAACAACACCCTCATGGTTGGATATGACCTAACCTTACCTGCCCTGGATATGTACTTCCCACATTCATACAACATAAATTAGATTACCATAGCTCTCATTTACCTTTCTACATAGAGGTGGCTACAGGCATTACACACATGCACATGGCAGATAGCATGCTAACAGTACATAAGGGTTGATATCTATGTTGACAGAGGTAATATCCCCTCTCTACTGGTCACCCATGACACCTATCATATCATACAACACTCCATGTAGCATTATGTCTTTAAACATGTCCACCTAATGTAATGCCTACAAACATACCCAAATAACAGGACCATAGGACCTACACAAGGCCTGTAATGACAGACACAGGGATATCCAGCTCTGCACTGTATGTTTCTAAGTAGTCACAGTTGATATGTTCATGACGTACAGCCATATGTGTGGCCACAGCTCCTACATATACCCCATGTCAACTATTGCAAACCATGCATGTTGTGTGCTGTCTGGACAATAGCCTTAGTACCAAAATAGCCAGTACATGCTGGGGAAAGATGTTTACATGCCACAGACCTCGCACATGCTTGAATGTGTGTACTGCCTAGCTCTAACAGAGCACATTGCTGGCACTCTTCCAGTACACATGAGGTGTGTGTGGCAAATATGGTGTGCTCACTGTTGACCATTACAATACACTGGCCTCACCATGGCACTGTCAAGTAGCAGTTTGTAGGAGCATGACATGGACTAATGCTGTGTGTGTCACGCAGATATGTGCTGTTGTATTATATGTACAATTGGCTACTCAGTTAAAGTGGTGGTGTCCTACCAGTACATGAATACAACATCCATTATGGTGTAATGCTCGGCTATGTTTCACACATGGCATGAGGAAGGTATGGAATGTATCTTCTTGAACTGCTAATGTATGTACTGATGTAGACCGCATATGTGCACATGTATTGCTGTTTGTGTAGAGTCCATGTGTGTGCAGTGTCTGATGTCTGAAGGTGACTGTTGTCTTAGTACTTCATGCTGTTGCAATACAGCCTCAGCATTGCCAACTGTATATGGTGACATGCTTTATGTGCAGTAAGCCATACATGAGGTATGGACAGATGATTGGGCATGACTACTAAGTAGTGGGGCTTCTTTGCAGAGGAATGATTACTGAGGACAGCTCACTGGTGTGTTACACCCAGTCCTACAATAACCTGTGTACCTACTAAGGTCAGGGTTTGTTAATTGAAGTGGAAGACAGACAATGTAGAATGCTGTAAGGGTGACACCAAAGGCAAAAACCCCATGACACCTGTAACAGTAATACCTCCCCTGTGCATATATTGTGCACATATCAGCACAGTTGTCAAAGGAAAGAGTCAGTAAGCATTGTACCAGATGTGATAGCGCTGTACTGCTGTAGTACCTATCATGAGATAGGCAGGTGTTTTATTCACAGTACTGGCAAGTGTGGGTGTGTGTCCATGTATGTCATGTATGGTTGGGAATACATCCCACATGTTATCACTCTCCTGAACACTGTTGTTGACACCAGTACAGAGTCAAGTGTTGAAAGAAAGGCATGGACAGGTTGTTAAACCTCACACATGTAAAGTGTCTATATGTGTGTGACATAGGTGTATATCTTTGTGAATGCCAGTGTGTGTGTGTGTGTGTGTGTGTGTGTGTGTGTGTGTGTGTGTGTGTGTGTGTGTGTTTGTGTGTGTGTATGGCTGTCCATGTGTATGGCTGTCTGGTTCCTGGATGGAGGCTGTATTTCACCATGGTGGAATGTTAATACCCCCTCCCCCATCCACTCAAAGCAATCTAGCATCCCTGTTGATATCATCAACCATAGACAGGCATACTAGCTGTCTGTTAATATGTACACCCTGGGGTGTGACCTGTTGTTACATAGCCTACTGATTGACCCCCCTCCCCACATACATGCACTGCGCTGTAGCATCCTTGTCAATGTCCTCGATCTTAGGCCATTCCACCTACCTGTACATGTGTAATCTCTGTGGCGTGCCTTGTAATTGCGTAGTACTATACTGATGATATGCACATAGGCTGGGGTTCTCATCCAAACACTGGCAACTGTGTGTGTGGTTCAGAGTGTGTGTTACTGTGTCTGGAATCCCTGAGTGTGTGGGTGTGTCTGTGTTTGCATGCTGTCATGGCAGTGGGTATTACTGCTTCCCAAAGTGAAGCCACTGTTTCCACTGGCCTTTACCCTTGTCATCCAGCATACCACTCATTTACCCACTCCGCATTCCAGGTAACTATACCTATGGTATCACCCACTATGGATGTGATGGCTCTGAACACAGTAGCTTACTACACAGCTATCATGCTTTTGGATCATTAGAACAGTAAACATAGTTGGAACATGGGAGAATATAACTGTGATGTGGAAGCTACAAAGTGCATGCAGGTATTGTCATAGTGACCTGTGGGTAGTCAACATATACATATGGGACTCCCACATACACCAACATCCCCCGGCACATCTAACTACACCTGAAAAAGTAAGGCAGAACATCAAGATCATCATGCTGTTAGTGTTGATACACATGATACATACTGTCAATCATACAAAATGCATTCTAAAACTGCAATACATGGTATGTCTGCTGCCTGTCAATACCACTCAACAATATTAATCTACAATTGTCTACCTAGTATGTTCATCCTGTGCATCAGACCATACGAACATGTCACTGCACCGGTGATGTGGATGACAGGGATGTGACACAGGCATCATCATATGCACAGGGTGATAATGTTTGCCAGTGGACTAGGCTGTGCTATTGGATGACATCATGCATGTGTGTTAGGGCCTGTGATATCATTGGGTGTGTATGGATGTTATGCGTGTGTGTGTTGAGGTACCCTACATTTGTTTCCAGTGTGTGTGCATGCATGCACACAGATCTTGTATGTGGCTGGCCTACACAGGGGTAATACAGACAGCTGCAGACTGTACAAGGCAGGTTTCACAGTTCACTGTGTCCGGCCATGGCCACCTGACCTGTGCCTGCCAGGGGTTGCACAGGTACTACCTGGCAGAGGTCCAGATTGGGTACCATCTGATGACACATGTCCACTGGAATCTTGTCCCTGTTGGGACCATCCAGGACCACGTGCACGTGGCCTGCTGTGTCCTGGTGTGGACTGCACAGCACCAGCAGCACTGCTGTTGCTACCGCCACTATGGGAGCGGGCATGCACAGTAGCATGTTCACGTAGACCTTCAACAGGTGATGCAGCTGGCCTACGTCCACATGCCTGACTCCTCACTCCCACCAGATGTTCCAGCATAAACATTCCATGCTTGAGGATTGACATGCCATGGTCAAGGACTCCCACCATGTTACTCAATCATCTATCCAAAACATCTGCAAGATGATGGTGAGCATTTGCAAGTGCCTGGACGTTGTCAATTAATTTATGGACAGCAGCCCTCTGAAGCCTCATACCATCTCTGATGTGCCATTCAGCATGAGCCTATGCCTCTATTACAGCCCAAAACATGCATCTGGTGACTCCAGCTGATGTGCTTGGTCTTGCAGGGGCATGTTGGCCAGTGGGCCTCCTATGAGCAGTGCTGGGAACATGCCTGTGTAGGACATCACCAGTCTGTTGACTGGGATCATGGTGTGCAGGCACACCTTCCATAGTCACTACACTTCCCTGTTCCATGCTACCACCTGCCAACTGTCCTTCCACTATGGCCGGTGGTGATGGGTTATGTGCAGGCAGGGGAACTGTGTGCAAGGTTGAGGGGGTGACAGGTGGAATGGCAATGAATGGCACAGATTCAGCCTCTGACAACCCTGCCTGTGCCTCACTCATACTATCATCATCACTGCAAGAGTCTATGGGGACACTAACATCAGGTGGACCGCAGGATGACAATGAACCTACATCAACACCTGTGAGGGGAAGACAAGAACTGTACATTACAAGTTATACCAGACACACACAGACAGACACACACAGATGGACACAGACGGACATAGACAGATGGACACAGACACACAGACAGACAGACACAGACACAGATGGACACACACACAGACACACACGGACAGACACACACAGACAGACACAGACACAGATGGACACAGACACAGACGGACACAGACACACACAGACAGACAGACACAGACACACAGACACAGACACACACAGACAGACAGCCACAGACACACAGACACAAACACACACAGACACACACAGACACATGCTCTACATGCAGGTGATATGGCAGATGGCATTCAGCTTATACAATTATAGTTTCAGCTTAGGCAATTATAGTGGTAGTTATCATACATCCCTGAGTTACACACAACAGTATGCATGTGGTATAGCAGATGGCATGCACCTTACATACTTACAGTGGTGGTTAGCATACATACCCGTATTGCACCATTTGTGTTAGTAGCCTATGCCCCTTACCTGCAACATAATGCACTGCTGTGCTGCACTGCCATGGTGTGCGCAACATACATCACATGTTAACAGACCATTGCTGACCTTTGTACATCTGCCACTGATGCTTTGAGTTGGCCACCACCCCTATGTGTGAGGACATGAGCAGTAGGGCATGTCGACTGCATACTATGTTTGCCTGAGCCCTAGCTTGCATATCTCCCCCGAGCAGTGCATGTCTGTTCAACATTATTCCGCATACCCCTGAGCTACATATAGACATTGTGCATGTGGCTGTACACATGTTTGACATGGCTGTCCCTACTTTGCAATGGTGCCACAGACCAGCACAGGTTTATAGTACATCGGCCTGTTTTGTGGCATATGGTCTTGCCAACCACATGTAGTATGACATGCTTCTGCTGACGTCTTGAATGACATGCATACATGTGTAATACAATGGTGTCCTTTCCAATCTACAGTACGGCAATGGTGCTCCAATACAGGGACATGTTATACTAACATGGGTCTTCAGCTGATGCACTGTTGTCTGTCCACCCTACATATATGCAGGGACATACTGCACAATGAGCTGATGTGCATAGCCATTGCAGGGCATTATGTGGCTTCACAATTGCTATACAGTGTGAGCTACCGACACAGTTCATAACCATGACTATGTTCACATACAATACATATATAATGTGGAATGTGACCCACGTCACCAAGGTGTATACACAATAAACCCTAATGTGGAATGTGTGTCACAGGTTACAGAAGGGTATACAGATGACACCCCTACAACCATATTACTGATACCCGGCAACTATGCCCACACATGGCTAACGTACAAGTACTCTATGTCTCACATGCCATCTGTGTACCTCACACACATGAGGAGCAGACATGACAGTGATGTCTGACACCAGTAAGGTGAATGTACTGTATATGTGGCTTGATGTGGATGTATGTGTATGTTGCGCAACACATGTATGTATTTGGATACTGTATAGGTGAATGCTTCAATATCGTGACACGCTCCAGATGTTCCAACCATGTTATGTGGTGGTTCATGTTATGCCTACACAAGCTGTGCACAGGCCTGTATGATGTTTAGTGTGTCACATCTGCAATATCACCATTACACAAAGGCCATAGTTGTATTGTGTTGAGCCAATATACAACAGGGTGTACACACATGTACATCACTTCTACTGTGTGTGTTGCTTTATGTCTCCGGCCATCTTCCATGGCCATGTGTACACATGTTCAGTCCAATGGTTGTGATAGCCATCTTATTTTACATGTCAGTGTTATCCCATATGACATACACCCATATATGCCATGTGCTCCTCTGAGGATGGGGTTATGGAGACAATGGGTGGTATGTATGACATGTGTGACATGTTTTGCAGGATAGTTGAGCAGTGCTGCAGTCAGCCCACTACATGTCATGGACATGTCTGATAGCACATGACATTGTGTGAAATTTATAGCAAGGGTATACTCCACAATGGTGTATCCTGTGGGCCGGTCATACTCCAGCTCCAACACAAGTAGTGTGTGTGCACACATATGCTCTCTGTACAGTACTGTTCATATTCCCAACATGTGTAATGCTGATATGTAGTACCTGTCCCTACAGTGGAACACACCTTCACCATTGTATTCACTGTTGTCCACACATCTGGCAATGACAGTTTGGAAGGTTTAGTGTAGGTATTTTATATAGTCTTCCATTGTTTCACATAGGTAAACAGTGTGATGCATTGCAGGTCTGACCAGTGTCAATTACCAGGACCACCATACATTATGTGTACGTGTGTTATGGCAGATAGCATGCAATTAATATGTTCCGTGCATTATCAAGCCTGGTAAATTATAACAATCTCACCTGACACAGGCTGTTGTTACTGCAAAATGCCAGAGGTACATAAACAGGTGTGTCACAGCAGTAAGATCATTATCCACACCTGAGTGGTAGCTACAGGGTGCAATGTCGATGTTAGCACATAAGCCAGTACAATACACTATAATTTGGAGTATGCACATCTGTGCATACATAGAGTAGCAGACTATAGTATGTGGCATGTGTGCATACATGCTTGCATATGATGTTACATTACATATTGTACAGTAACACATGTAACTATGTTATATATAGTTGTGTTTTATGTGCAGTAGTGACTTACCAGGCAACTCCAGACTCAGAGGTTGAGAGACACCCACCTCCACAATGCCAGCTAAAGCTTGTGGATGGTGGTCTGCAGGTGTCCCCAGGTTGGCCAGTAGCTCCTCGGTATGTGTGAGTGGGGGCTAGGTGAGTGGCTCCCCACCTGTTGCACCTTGTTCCCTGGTGATTGCATTAGCACGCTGTTTTGCCCATCTTATCAGGTCAGTGCAGTGTTGGCGCACCTGCTGATAGGTGCGATTGTGACCGCCAACATCATTTACCCTCCTGCAGAGTTCTTCCCACAGGGCATCCCGCTGCTGTGCATTGTGTGGCACATGGCTGAAAAGTGTCGTGTAGATGTTGAGGAGGTATGGGATGAGGACCTCATCCTCCAAGCGGCTGTAAGGTGGCAGTCTGCTACGTGGCATACTTGGAAGACATAACGATGGAGACAGGTCACAGTAACTCACAAAGAAGTACAGCTGAACATACACGTGTGTTACATTTATTATGATTACAAATACGTCTTTGTAAATCTACATGACACTAACACCACTGACATGTATAAGTCACACACATTTGGCACCTACTGGTGATGTGATGTTATCATTCACCATATATGTGTGTGTCATCTGATGACATTGCTCATACACCATGTGGATGTCTTGACGTGGACATGTCTGTTTGCCTGTAGTGATGTCTTTACCTATCAGCACATGCCTGGATGTGTTCATAATAATGCATTTGACCTTAATGCTGTGTATATGCCACATATATAGCCATACATAGCCATTAGGGACATGTGACCCTGCAGACTTGCAAGCATGTATGTGTTTTGCCGTATACATGTACATGGCATTGTGCAGCTGTGTAGCATCCTGCCATATATTGCCTGTGTTGCACATGTGTAACACATGGGACAATAGCTAGCCTGATGGTATTTTCAGGGTTGGATATCAACTATAGCATGTATGGTCATAGTCATCTAGTAGATTATATGCCCTGGACCATTTATAAGCCTACGCAGATAGGTTACCTAGCTGTAGGCAACAGACAGGTAAGTTTCAGTGGTCAGTTCAAGCAGTGCCACAGAACTGATCCTCAGGGTTACTGATATATTTGGCATGTGGACGTCACACCATGTCACAGAGAGGGGCAATGTGCAGCTTCGCTGGACAGGGATGTATAGTATGGCAAGAGTATGTTAAGTGTATGGGACAGGGATCTGTCAGGCATGTTGTGATCCTTGTACTGGAATGGTGGATGTCCATGACGTATGTGTTTATTTGGGATCAGGATGTGTTATGTGTAGCATGTCCAACAACTCTGGGATGGACATGTCTTTATTCAGGGTAGGCTGCATGCTACATAGTGCAGCTAGGGATTGTGAAGGGCAAGGCTCAAAACCTACACCACCAAAACACACACACCGAACCACAAAACACACACCTACATTTGTGGAGGCTCTCAGTACAAATCTGCCCAAACAACAGAGACCTCCAAAGCAGAAATGCAAGCAACCTCCACCCCCCAACACAACCCAAATGACACATAGCCCACATACTCAGTGTGCCACTCACCTACAGCTCATAAGGCATAACGTACCCAACACTCTAGTCATAGGTGACTCTATAGTCAGGCACACTGATGTTCCACTCACCAGGCTAAACAACGAACAAGTTACTGTCAGCTGCCTGTCAGGTGCCAGGATCCACCAAATAACGCACTCACTCAGGTCACTCCACAACAAGTACAAATATGACTCTGTCATTGTCCATGTTGGTGTGAATGACCTGAGACGTACCTCCCTAGACTACATGAAAAGAGACATGGAGGAGCTCTCCAATCTTGTAGCTCAGGCCAGTACGACCCTAGCCCTGAGTAGCATCCTGCCATCACCCAGAATGGCATCACAGTGCAAGGACAAAATTATTGACTTTAACAATTGGCTAAGCTTCTGGTGTCATTCTAAGGGAATCCAGTATCTATCTGCCTGGGATGACATGATCGACAGACCATGCTGCTTTGCCAGAGATGGCCTGCACCTGTCACCCTTGGGATTCTGGATACTGGCAAAGGCTCTTGCCACCCCTATAGTACCTTTTTTAGGTAAGGTTCAAATGACAAATTCACCACTGTAACAGGTACAAGCAAGCAAAATCTGAGGGTAATGCTACTCAATGCTATAAGTCTAAACCTCAAAATGCACTCACTCGAGGCACTCCTTAAAATGGAGAACATTGACATCTGTGCACTGACAGAGACCTGGTTCAAAGCTCCAGAGACCACTCCTGCATTACCAGGCTATAATTCATGCCACACCTTTCGGCCACCAAACCCAGACCAAAACACTAAAGGTGGAGGCGTGTCCATATTTATTAAGGATATCCACACCTCCAGGCTAGTTGCTCAGCATGATGCATCTGAGATTATCCAAGTTCAAATAACTCTGGGCAAAACCGCAATCCAGATTGTCGCTTGCTACAGACCCCCCACCATGCCCCAGGATTCCCACTCCTCTTTTCTTGATACACTGGAAAATATTAAGGTACAACCCAACACTCTAGTAATGGGTGATTTCAACCACCCTACCATTAACTGGGAAAACTACTCATGTACCAACTCTTTTACTCAACGTTTTCTGGAAATCATCAATTCCAATGCTTTGGATCAACTTATCCACATTGCCACAAGGGGCAGCAATATCCTAGACCTGGTCATCACCAACATGGGTGACCGGTGTTCCACACCAGAGGTCAGCTTCTCATTGGTCATATCCGATCACAAGCTAATCACCCTAGACATCCACATCCTGCTCCCACCCCCCATTAGGAAAACAACCGCAAAAAATTTCTCCAAAGCCAACTTCACGCTTCTTAAGACAGAAGTGGCAAACTTCATGACACCCATGCAGAACAACAATAGAGGTACGACTGCTGAATTCTACACAAATACACATTATAAGCACTTACACAAGTGCATGGATCGTGCTATCCCTAACAGAACCAAGATGCTATCCTCCAAAAAAAGGAAGCCAATCTGGTGGTCTTCTGCCATAAACAAACTCTACAAAAGAAGACTGAAACTGTTGCAACAAAAGAGTAAAATCCCACAATTGGAGGAACTCCCTGGTCAGCCTCAGTAAGAAGCTGAGATCCCTCATAAAATCCTCTAAAGTTAGTTATGAAAACAAAATTGCCACTGATTCTATAGACAACCACAAACCATTCTATAGCTATGTCAAAAATCTCAATGGCAACACTCAGATCTGCTCTGAATTACATCACAATGACACTAAATATACAGAACCAACTGATATTGCCAATATCTTGGCAGATAGGTTTAGTGCTAACTTTACCCCCCTCTCATCCCCTAAAGGGCCCATCTTTATACCGAAAGAATGCAAAGTTCCTGTAATCATGGTTGCACAGGTAAAAACTTCACTCTTCAAAGCCAAGAACACAGCATCCATGGGACCTGACAACATCCCAGGCTGCCTTCTACATGAACTACAGAATGAACTGGCACCCTACTTAAATACCATGGTCAATCATAGCCCCAGCTCAGGCTTTGTGCCCATTGAATGGCGCACCACGACAGTTATCCCACTCCACAAAGAGGGGGGCCACAACAGACCTTGGGAACTACCGCCCCATTAGCCTGACGAGCCTCATCTGCAAGGCCATGGAACGTATCATCATGGAACTCATAAACAAAGACATTGCAGATCTCCAAACTCTGAACCCCACACAGTTTGGGTTTATAAAAGGCAGATCATGTCTCCTAAACCTGATAGACTTCTTTGAAGTAGTCACCAAAGCCATAGATGAGGGTAAGGTGGTTCACACAGCCTATCTAGATCTCGCCAAGGTGTTGGACACCACCCCCCACTCTGGAATTATAGATAAACTCACTAAACTAGGTGTAAATCCCTATGTCACAAGATGGGTTGCCAACTGGCTTACTGACAGAACCCACACCGTGAAAGTAGCAGACTCCAAATCAGACTTCAGACCAGTGACAAGTGGAGTACCACTGGGTTCAGTCCTGGGTCCTCTCCTGTTTGGTATCTACTTCTCTGAAGTACAGGCTAACACAGAAGGTCTTTGGCTAACTAAATTTGCAGATGACTGCAAACTAGGAGCCATAATTGAAACTCCTAATGATGTGGACATCCTACAAAAGGGCCTCACTTAGACAGATGCCTGGTGTCAAAGACATGGTCTCAAGCTCAATTCCAAAAAGTGCATTGTCATCCCCTTTGGTAAAAACTGTGTACCCATGAACTACCACATAGGGAGTAGTCTACTTAACACCGAAAGTGTGATAAGAGACCTTGGGACACAGGTGGACAGTAGTCTCTCCTTTGATAATCACATCGCCACAGTGGTCAGGAAATCCTTCTATGTGGCACACCTCATCACAAAAGGTTTCTCGTCCAGAAAAAAAGAGGTCATTGTTCCCCTCTACTCATCACTCTTTAGACCCATTATAGAGTACAGCGCCCCTTTTGGTATGTACCTCACAAGACATCTACAACAACTGGAAAGGCCACAAAAATACCTCACAAAGAGGATTACTGGCCTCAAACAGATGCCTTATGCAGACCATCTCAAAAAACTCCAGCTTTACTCCGTCGCATATTGCCTACTCAGAGGCAATCTCTGCCTAACATACAAAGCTATGTCAAACCCAGAGCTGTTGGATATGCTCCGCTTAAATAAATCCCAATCCCTCCAAGCAACATATTCTAGGGACCTAAACATTGTCACCACAATAAACAGAACATGCTGGAGTGATAGATTCCTGTCCCAGACACTTCCCATACTCTGGAACAGACTGCCTATCTTTGTCAAACAGAGCTCCTCATTAACACTATTCAAGAAAAATCTTGATGATTGGATGGGTAATAGGAAATTCACCTCGGGGATCACTTCTGTAGTTCTGCTTGACAGGGGCACAGGAAAATAATTTTCTTGGGTGTTGAAAGCCAGGGTACCTTTTTGACTAGGCTTGTATAGGCCCTAGGGCCAATAGCCTAGTACCTACCTATGAACCTATGAACCTATGAACCTATGTAGGCCATCTACACATGGGCAATAACCCTTAAAGGAAATATGTGATTTATTCTGGGTCACATGGGTGTTGAGTATGGCTGAGCAGTTATCTCTATATTCCTGGATGGCACCCTGTCATGATTAGGGGTGCCACATATGACTACCTGTCTTTTGTGGTGACGTAACTATCAAGGGGAAGTACTGTCCAGCTGCATCTCATACACACAGTTGCCATTATGTTGACCACTGCCTAGGTGGTAGTTAATGGGTACAGGGTTTGTAACATAGGGGATAACAATGCAATACTTAGCTGTCAGACTGTGGCCATACATCACACACCACACATCTGACACAATAAGGCCCTTATGTATGTTGAATGCAGCACACAGTGAGTCAACTATTGCTCCTAGTTCATAGTCATTTGCAAACATCAATAGGCTGATGCCTTCTGTGTTAGTTTATGTGGCATAGATAACAAAGAGGGGGAGTACCAGGAATTACCCCTGTATTACTGTGGCTGGCACTGGTTTGATGTGTGTGTATTCATCAGACACCTTCTGTAGTGTGGGTTCTGCCAGCAGTCCATTTGCCAACCACTCCTGTGATATAGGAATATACACCTAGTTTACTGAGAGTAGCTGGAACACAGTATGGATGATGGTGTCCTACAACCTGGCAAGGTCATGATATGCAGTGTGAATCAACCCTACTGTCATCTACATCTGTACCAAGTACATCAATTACATGACCATGGTTCATGGCCATACAGAACAGACTCAGCAGGGTAGCTGTGTACTATGTCCCATTATCAATTGTGTCTCCCCCTTTGTGGGGTGTGATAACTGTTGCTGTGCACCATTCGGTGTGTACACAGCCTGACATGGAGCTATGATTGAACATGATGTGTATGTGGATAGCTGACCATTCTTACATTTGTGTAGGATACACCCTGGGATGTTGACAGGTCTCATGAAAGCTGTATGTAAGGCATTAGAGAGTGCAGCTTGTACCTGCATAGTCGTTAGTACAGGGGCCCTGTAATGTACATGGATATATTACTAAGTGTACCTGTTGGGGGTGGGGGGAAGTTGGGAATGGGTTTAGGTTCTCCGAGACCCTATCTGGATGAACGGGCGCTATTTCTGTAGGTGCAGTACTTCCCATGCCATAGTGCTGTGCAGCATGGCAGGTCTTGTCATTGCCATTATGAATTATGACGCAGCTATAGAATGCTCTGTGCTTGGCCTCATAATATGTGGTTGATTAGTTTCACAGTAGCTTTGCGTGGATGCATATGGTGTATCTGCATCTTACTGAGGCTGAACAGGGATCACCTACACTCATGTGTGTTCACTCTTCTAACAGTTAGTACCTTCTGTGGTATGGTGTAAAGTATGGTACCACCAGTTTGCCTACATGTTTGTGTTGGGTTGACTTCTGGTTCTGTTTCAATGGCACAATCACTGTACATATGTTACTGCTTAAGGTTGATTTGTGTAGGAATCAGCATTTGCACATGCATTGTCCATCTGCATGGGTGCCATGGCACTCACCACTCTGCTCATAGGAAACATAACATTAGCATTGGAGACTAACTATGTGTAGCATACTGTTAGCCCTGTTTGTGTGACAACTGTTATCCAGGTCGGTGGGGTGATGGAATCCAACATGCATTGAGCGCAGGTGTTGGTACATGAGGAGTCTTCCCAGCTCACAATGGAATAGTTGAGACTAGCCAATATTATTTTTTCTGTCTCAGACCTAATCTTCCCCATTACAGCACATTATGAAAGTTGGGAAGTCTGCGGCCTGGTGGGTGATCTGTCTCAAGGTGCATTTTGACTTCCACTATGGCACAAAGGTAGTTGCTCAGCATAATGCATCTGATGTTATGCAAGTGCAATTAGTGTGGGGGTGTACATATCCTTCCAGAATATGGAGAGACCTGCGGCCCGTGTGTTCCAATAAAGGATAATGGGCAAGAAGTGAGGTATGTGTTATAACATGGTCATGCAGGTGTGCTCTCTGGAGCATTGAAACATGTCTCAGCCACTGCACAGATATGTTCTCCATGTTAGGGATTGACATATGTGTGTCCGTATAGTGTTTCAGACATGTATCATTGTGTAGTGAGACCCACGGTTTATTGCTTGGCTATCCCTGTAACAGCAGTGGACCCTCACCTGAACCATGCATGATGAAGGCACTATAGGGGAATCATGTGCCCTAGGCAGTATCCAGATTCCCAGGGGTGACAGGTGCAGGCCCTGTCTGGCAAAGCATCGTGGTCTGTCAACCATATTATCCCAGGATGACAGATACTGGATACCCTGTGACATGCACCACTACACTAGACAATTGTGGACTACAATTCTTTTGTCCCTGTACTGTGGTATCTTTCTGTCCAATGGCATAATGCTACCAAGGCCTTGGAACATACCTGCATGGACTACAAGACCTGACAGTTCCTACATGTGTTTCCATGCAGTCCAGGCTACTACATCACAGGTCATGCACAACAACATGGAATATGCCAGACCCATGTGTATAGCTCAAAAGGTGGTCTGAGTGTATGAGTATGTGGCTAATCATGGCAGACAGGCAGCTGACAGTATATATGCCCTCGTATAGGTTGGTGTGTAACATAGTGCTAGAGTTTGCATTCACAAATGAGTACTGTTGGACATGTTACCGGCCACATGTTCTGAGGTGTGGCACAATTATGCAAACTATGTCATACAGTTTGTGTATTTCATTGTCTGTCTATTCCAGCTTGGGAAGTCACTTGTTTGGCCAGATACGTAGAAGCATTTGTGAATGTGTGTGGTTTCTAGTGTGTGTGGTTGTCCTTATTGTGTTCTGGTAAGGGTATGTGTTGGTTGTGATGATGAGATGCATGTGTTAACCTACACCTCGTGACTGTCCAGTCCAGTCATGGCTGTAGACTGGACTGCCTTCCAGCCTACCCCTGTAGCTACATCCCAGACAATGTGTGGGGTGTAGTGTTAGGTGGGTTTGGCAGTGTACATGGAATAGAGATCACATTCCCCCAGGATGGCCACATACATAAAGCTGACATTAGGAAATACCGGTAGCTGACTGGTGGACATGTCTGTATCATATTGCCTATGAAGATGTTTTAGATAGTGATGCTCACATGTAAATGTTTGTGTTATGGAAGTGACAACACCAGCTATTACAGAAACATTGTAGCTACCTTTAGCAGCAATCATCCTCTGAGGAGCACATCACATCCTGTTAGTTGATTACAGATGATGCAAGTGTCTACAGGTCTGTTTCCTTCTCTGGGTATATACTCACATATCCACCAGGACCTTGAGCTCTGTTGGGCACAGACACCCACTCTCCAATCAGAGTCATGTATCAATAGGCTCTGATGCCACTATCAACATGATCAAGATATAATCAGATAGTGTGAGCCATCACCTATGATGCAGCTATTACACATAGGCAGCTGTCTCCTACATCTTACACTCCTACTGCAGATGTTACACTGAAGTTAAAGTTGATATGGATCCTGTTTCATTACCAGTGGTGTGCACTACCTTACATACAGTATGTGCAGTCAGCTGTTAGTTTGGCAATGAGAGGTTAGGCTACACAAATCTGGTAGTTCAACCAGTGCGTCTGTACTCTCAATATACACTCTAGTAGGTGTGCACATAGCCATTTGGACCAGCTCTGTAACAAGGGTCACTACACATTTGCATAACATGTACACATGCACAGCTGTTATTGCTTGCAAGCAATAGTAGAGAGGTAGATATTATATGTGTTATGTACATGGATAGTTACCTGGCTCTTCCAATTATCTTTGCTGTCATGCTGCTAATCTGTCAGATGAATACTAATGCTATGTATCCTGACACTGAGTATTGTAATTGCAAATAGACATAACTACTGTTTGCATAACATAACAGAACCACTATGTAGAACAGAATACAGATCAGCCTAGAATACTGTACATTACACAGTTATTGGCACAATATCCCACAATGCACACCATATTTGCATAGTAAGCCCACTTTTAACATGTTCATCTTACTTATACACCCATACATATGTCGACTGTTACAATATATCGACATATACTATCCCCTGTTATAGCACATACTTGTTGGACCTATCCTGATTCTGACATTGGCTGTAAGTGAATTGGTGGGTTCCAAGCCCATATCATCCCTTGTGGTGTATGTGGAGTGTGCCGTGTGACCTACGGCAGTACACACATAGAATACTACAAGCATTACTACTGCTCAACAATACATTGCTACAAGATATCTGTTTCCACTATATGCATTGATTACACTGTAATTCTTACAGTACAGATACTACTTACACAGACATACTACATGTTATACATACCGTCTTAGTAATTGGAGGTGCTATTAACTAGTGTAATACTCATTTCCGGTTCATCTTTCAGTGTTTTGTACTGTCCTACAGGTAGATACAGATGGTTTGAATGTGTGACAAAGCAACCCTTTATAATTTCAGATCAGTAACATGTGCTATCCCGATGATCAATTGGTGTTCCTAAGTAGCTAATTACATGCACATCAGCTGCGCTACTACTGCCTTAGCCAATACCATGGCTACAGCAGAGTATAAATGAGTACTCCATTTGGGCGTTGTCCCTTTGCCTTACTTGTGAGGAAGACAGCATGGAAGTTTTGGTTGGAATCTATTGCAACAGCTGTATGGAGAAGAACAGTAATATATTGTGTGTAATGCCTAGAGGAGCTGGTCTAAATGTGAGTACTGCTGTTATATTTCTGAACATTGCTACTCGTGCAGGGTTTGTCTGTACCTAATGCTTCTGCATATGTTTCAATCTGGCCAGGTTGTTTGACCAGCTCAAGGCTGCATAGCTATGTATATAATGTTAGGGGGTTTACAGTGTGCTTACCAGACATATTTAGTTTGGTGTTACTGTGTATCATACTTTGCTTATAATCAGTACTCAGTAAAACTTCCTTGTGTATGAACCTTTCAACCCTCTGAAATGGGATTAGCTCATACAAACCCTGTTACATCGGCAGCTGTTCAATTGTATAACAGCAACTATTTCACATAGGGCCATGTTAGTGTGTCTGTGTCCAGGTATGTTAAGGTTTCAGCAGATGTTGTACAGTAGTTGCATAATTGGTTATGGTGCGACAGTATGTATTGATGTAATTATTTCGGTTGTGGGGTAGATGTTGGTGAGTGTACATAGTACATGCAGGTATGTAGGAACCCATTTTATACAATGTCTATATGTGTGAGGGTGTTCTTTCCCTATGTGAACACCTATCACTTAGTGGACTAATACTATGGTAATTGCAGGCTGATTCATTAATGCACTATTAAATGCTTCCTGTATGGCATGCAGGTATTGTTAGTCCTTGAATCTTTTTAGCAATACATCGGAAAGTAATAAAAATTTGCAAAATGAAAGCTGTCTTTGTAATTCTGTCATGGATATTTGCAGTCATTGCAGTTGTGTTGGTGGCTGTGTCCATAAAACATATTTGTAATAGTGTATTGGGATAAACTCTTCATATGTTATGTTCATATTGTTTGGGGGGGTGCATAATGTGTAATTGCTATGGTCCATGTTATACTCAGATATGACCACTTTGGATGCTGTCTACAGACATGTATGTATGTGTATATATGTATGTATATATATATATATATATATATATATATATATATATATATATATATATATATATATATATATATATATATATATATATATATATATCTCTCTCTCTCTCTCTCTCTCTATATATATATATATATATATATATATATATATATATATATAAAATCTCTCTCTCTCTCTCCTCTCTCTCTATATATATATATATATATATATATGTATATATATATATATATATATATATATATATATATATATATATATACATTATTGCATATGTTTATCTGTACCTCCATAGATGTGTAGATGTTTTTAACCTATCTATATATCTACATATATATGTAGACCTGTATATATCGACATGTCTCTATGTATCTCTCTATCTCTCTCTATATATACACACATATATATACATATATATATATATATATATATATATATGAGCATACACCTTTAATTGGGTACATGGCGGGTTTTCCTATTCCAACATATTCCTCCCTTTTGTGTTTTAACCTGTCTGCATACACAACTGGGATAGGTACATCCCAGGTAGCTTAGTGTTAGGCTCCTCTGAGGATGGAGTACATGGTTGTGGGTTCTACTCCTCGAAAGTGTTATTATTTTATCTCTCAGAGTAGGCACCTGGTAGGTAAAGCATGAATAATGCACATTTACACGGTTGTGAGCAGGTTTGCCCATGGTCTGCGTGATTTTAAACAAAGGTCAAAAGTGTGAAGCACTTCTCCGTTTACTGTATTTCAGCACTGCTTACCGTCATGCAAACACATGGAAACTCCCTTACAACTGCTTAAGAGTGCTTTAGTCCACTTGCATCCAAAAGCCCTTATTCTGGCCCTCAAAAAACCTAACAGCCCTTGCACCCAGGACCATAAATACCACAGTCACTGACTTTACCACTAAGCCACCTGAGATATGTGTGAATGTCATGGTGTTTAGAATATACATTGTACTACAGACATTCCTCACTACTGAAAACAAATGTGACAGTCAGTTGGTGTAAATATGTATGATACATGTTAATGTCCATATGTTTGTGAAAGCTGATGTTGCAACGTGACAGGACAGGGTGTATTATGGATGAGAATGGTTCTTGCTTTGTGTCCTTTTTATATTGTCCCCATACTCCATGTATGCCCCTCCAGTTCACTTATAGGACATCCAACCCAGGCCCTCCTTGATGCATCATTGCATTACCCATCATTCCTCCCCCACCCCAATCTTCACATACAGAACAACCACCCCTTCTGTGGTGAATTTAGTTAATATTAATTGTTATAATACCAGAGCTGCATGTGTGTTGTGTACACTCCAATTCCTTTGGAGTGCTTCTGTGCCAAGAAGTGTGTTCATGAATGTTTATATATATGGCTATTGATGTAACTGTATAATATATATACATATACATGCATATATGTATATATATATATATATATATATATATATATATATATATATATATATATATATATATATATATGTGTGTGTGTGTGTGTATCTATATCTATATCTATATATCTATGTGCACACATCACTGACACACACACACACATATATATATATATATATATATATATATATATATATGTATCATATTAGTTTGTAACAGTAATACATCTGTAGTCTGGAATGTGTTGGTTCACAAACTACAGTACATTACAATGTACTGTACATATGTACACAAAGCCACTGTCCCATTTGTGATCATTACCATGAAATGCATATGGTATAAGGTGTAGTCTCAAGACCATGAAACATGTGTACACTTCGGATGGCTTAGTGTTATGTCCTGTGACTATAGTGTGCATCGTCCAGGGTTTGACACCTGCGATGCTTTATGAATGTTTTTTACTGCAGAATAAGGCTCATTTAAGCAGTTGTAAGCATGTTAACATGTGTTTGTGTGACATTATAGTAGCGGTTAAACACAGTTAAACAAACTTTGTAACGTTTAACCTGTGAGCGCTAACACAGCCACATCCACTAACTACTCCGGATATATACATGTCAGTGATGTAACATCTCATTATGTGCTGACATAACATTACATTCCCTGTTGACTGTACTCTCCTGCACACATGGGTTTATATGGGTGATTCGAATGTTTATTATACAGACTATTACTACCTATATATGCAAGCTGTGGTTAAGGTATACTTTTTCACATGATAAACATCCCTGCCTTTATCGGTATTGTAACCTCGAATGCACAGATACTATGCGGATGCTGTAACCATTGCACTATTGACATTAATGTTGCTTCCGCCTATTTCCTATTTAGATGATTTCTATGTGTAAGCTAGGCTAAGCAAAGGGCGGGAACCCCCGAACTCACTGAGCTTCTCGTACTCTTGAAATAACAACATTTAACAAATGTACTGTGAGACAATACATTACATTCCTAACTACATTAGGCATAGCCCCTGACTGACACACTTCAAGGGAAACCTTGTTGTGTGAATGGGTAACAGAATATACACCCCTGGGATCATGTGTCCCAGAACAATACAGCCAGGGGGTGGGGGAGCCTGTCCAGTTAGACAGCTGCAAGACCTGTTGGGGGAATTGGATGGTGTTGGATTGCCACATTAACATGCCCTCTTTAGATCACTAAGTGCCCCATCACCCTCCACAACCCCAGTCTTCAACAGCTTCCAGAAACTCTGCCTGGAATTGCTTCATTGGCTATGCTTGACAGAGGCTCAGTTACTTCATCAATGGTGCGGGGAAGGCCTACAACACTGTTGCTATGCTTCTAATTGCCTTTGGGCAGATAGGTAGTAGGCTATCTGTGAACCTGTAACATGCAGGCCATCACAGCCATAATATGTGAATACACAGACCTTCAGATCACAATATACAGTGTGAACTCACCATGTAGTCAGGAAACGGTTGAGTACATCAAGAACATACATAATACAGATACTTAGTCACTCCAAAAGCCTACCTTGGAAGGTATAAGATTTGTATAACTTTAAGGCATTCTATTGCTTACCAATAGGTTACCTACAGGGGAGAAGAAAAACAGGCACAGATGGGGAACATGCATGCAATGATACCATACCAGCCTATGTGTCAGCCTTATGCTTTGGAATATTGGCCAAGGCTATTGGTTCCCCCATGGTGCCTTATTTAGGTGAGTCTTGAAGGTGAATACCAGCTCCATAAACAGCACAATAGCAGATTCAATGAGGATTATGCTACTTAACACCAGGGGTTGTGATCACAACATGCATGCACTCACAGCGCTCCTCAGGATGGACAGCATCAACATCTGTACAGTAACTGAAATCTGTCTTAAGGCTCCTGAGAGCACACCAGCACTACCAGACTACAACCCATACCACACATTTCAGCAGCAGAACATGGAATGACAGACATGGAGGGGCTGTATCCATATTCATTGGGGATACCTACACCTCCAGGTTAGTGGGGCAGCATGATACCTCTGTGATGATCCATGTGCAGTTAACATCAGCCACAACTGCAATGTGGAATGTGGCCTGCTATGGATCACCCTCCATGACCCAGGACCTCCACTCCACCTACCTGGAGACAGTCCTAATGCACACCCTGGCATTGGTCAATGTCAACTACCATACCATTAACTGGGAAACGTACTCCGGTACTCACTTCCAGGACCAGCACTTCCTGAAATGTATCACCTCATATGTCCTGTATCAGGTGGTAACCTCCCTAACATGGGGTTGAAACTGCTAGATGTGGTCATCACCAACATGGGCAATAGGTGCACCACAGTGGAGGTTAACCAGTCACTGGTTAGATCTGACCATGAACTATTCACTGTTTCCACACCCTAGCATCTCCCCCACCCACGGATACCACAGTGTATACCTTTCCTACAGCTAAATTTACACTACTAGTGACAGGGGTGGGAGGGTTTCACAGCCCCCACTCTAAGGGGAAACTACTTCTCAAGATACAGACAGATTTACATATGTAGTCTATAAGCACCTACATGGATGTATGGATTGCGCCATCCCTGGTAAACCAAGACCCACTCCTCCTAGACCAGGACACCAGTGTGGTGGACCTCTGCAATAAACAGGCTATACTACAGAAGTGGGACAGTGTTCCAGACACACATCAAATCCCACGAAGGGCAGGCATCTGTGACCACTATTAGTATGATACATAGGTCCCTCATGACATCATCTAAGGCTAATATCAGCAGGAAAATATGCAAGGATTCGACAGATAACCACAAAGCCTTCTTTGACTATGTCAAGGATCTACATGGTGACATATAGATTTGCACTGTGCCGGAGAAATATAGCACAAAATATGCTGACCCTACTGATATCACCAACATCCTTGCAGATACATTTGGTGCATACTTCACCCCCTAAAGAGCCCACTACACTACCCGAAAGGCACAGTATCCCACATATCAGAGACACACAGGTGGAAATGGCCCTCTCTAACAGCAGAACACAGCATCAGTGGAGGCAGATGTTGTCCCAGACTCCATCTTGCAAACTGTACAAGACAACCTGCCCCCCCACCTAAGTAAGCATTCCTACCTCAGCCTCTCCACAGGCTACATGCCCATACAATGGCGCATGGCAACGGTTATTCCACTCCATCAAGGTGAAATCACAACTGGCCATGGTAACTGCCATCCCATAAGCCTGACTAGGCTGGTCTGCAATGGTATGGTTCACATCCTCATGCCACTCATTAACAATGACATTGGTAACCTTCGAACACATGACCCAACCCAGGCCAGCTTGTTTGAGTGCAGTTCATGCCTGCTGAACCTGTTTGATGTCTTACATACAGTCACCAAAATGTTAGATGACGGGGGAGGTGGTTCACACATACTACCTGGACCTCACCAAGGCTTTTGACACCATGCCCCACTCATATATTATTGATAAACACACCAGCCTGTACATTCACCCATACATCACAGTTTGGGTTGCCAACGGGCTTACACACAGAACCCACATGGTACGACTAGCGGCCTCCAGGTCCAACTCTTGAACAGTCATGACTGGTGTCCCACAGGACTCAGTCCTGGGAGCCCTACTGTTTGGTATATACATCTCAGATGTACAGGCAAACACAGGTGGACTATGGCAGACCATGTTTGGCAACGACTGCAAACTGTAAACCATGATTGATAGTCCAGCTGACATGGACATCCCTCAAGGGGCCTCACAAAGAACATCACAGAGTGCCAATGACATGGCCTCTAGCCAGGTGCCACTAACCACATGGACATTCCATTCTGGAATCAGCACCCACATATTAACACGAGTGGCAGCCACTTTAATACATATGAGGTAATGGGGTATCTGGGGACTAACGTAGATAGTGATCTCTCCTTTGACAATCCAGTCTCCACAGTAGTTAGGACATCCTTCTATGTAGGCTATCTGATTACTAAAGGATTCCCATCTAGACATACTGGGGTTATAGTGCCCCTTAACTCATCCATCATCAGTCTGATCATAGGGTATAATAACCCATGTGGGATATACCTCAGAGGACACTTCCAACAGCTGGGGGGTCCACAAATGTACCTCAACAAGGTGAATACTGACCTCCAACATATGGCCTATGCAGCCGGACTGAATAAACTCCTGCTTTACTCATTGGCATCTCGTTCATGCAGAGATGATCTCCACTGGCCAACACAGGCATGTTGACCTCCGGCTTGATGGATATGCTCCACCTATGGGAATCCATGTCACAGTGAGCCACACACACTGTAGTGAGCTGACCCTGCCACAACAATAACCAGAAGATGCTGGAGGGAAAGCTCCCTGTCACAGACACTCCCCATACTTTGGAACAAAATCCCTAACTACATTATACAGAGCCCCTCACTAACACTCTGCAAGAGAAACCTTGAAGGGTGGATGGGGAACAGTAGATGCACCCCTGGGATCCTGCCATTGGCTCTGCTCCACAGAGGGATGGTTAATGAATCAATGAGGTGGCAAAAGCTGATACATTTTGTTTGGCCTTATGAATGGCCTCTGGCAGTTGGCAAAGTACCTACCTATGAATCTATACATACAGTATCTGCATATGCTGATAGCTTAATTTACTGTTCAGGTGTTGACTTACCATATGCCAATGGCTGCTGTGTGTGCAATAGTTGAGGGCTGCCTATGTTGGATGCACACAGTAGACTGCCTATACATGACGATTTACAGGTAGTCTTGTCTGTGTGCCATCCATTTTTACTGTGTGTGCAGGTGAAGAAATGTGTCAGTCCCTAGGTGCCTACACTGTCAGTGTGTGTGCTATACATTCCCTCTTTGCCAAGGCATAGGCATACTGGGCATGCCTCCATCTGCCTACTGGGGCTGGCTCAGGGTGTTCATGGTCTGAGTACCTCTGTGCCTGTGGAGCCCTTGGCAATAGTGGTGAGCTGTGAGGGCCTTCACCATTCTGTCCCTGCGGCAGCTGTTTCCACAGGACCATATTGTGTAGCATGGCATACACTATGAAGATGTGGGCACATGTGCCTGGACACTACTGCACGGGTCCACCAGATATGTACAAGCAACGGAACCATGATTTCAGCATCCCAAACACACACTCTATGATGATTCTGGTTTGTGCGTGTGCCTCATTATGGCATTCCTGCATGGGTGTGTGTGCATTTTTGATGGGAGTCATCATCCACAGTTCCAGTGCATAGCCAGCATCCCCCACCAGGTGGCCATTTGGGATGTCCCCCCTGAAAAATAACCGGTAGAGCTGTGAGGCATGCCAGATGTGGGAGTCATGATAGCTTCCAGGGCTGCCAGCACATACATCCATGATAATGCCCTGGGCATTGCACATGACCTGGCAGTTGATGGAAGGGTATCCCTTGTGGTTTATGTTGCGCCTACCCTGCTCACTGGGTGGTAACTTGATGTGTATGTGCGTGCAGTCTATGGCACCCAGTCCCTCTGGGTATTCTGCAACATGGTGGAAGAGATGCATATTGCTGGCCAACTCCTCCAGTGTTCGGGGGAAGTATATGTGCTCATTGGCATGTGGTAACATGGCATCCAGGAACTGGTGTAGTACCCTGGATGCTGATGCCTGTGAGATACCCATGATATCCCCAGTTGGTCTTTGAAAGGTACCTGTAGCTAATATTCTCAGGCCTACACATACCTTCGTATCCACTGGGATGGGTTCCCCTCTGTTTGTTCTGGCTCTGAGGAGTGGCCAGCAGAGCTCCACAAGTTGCTGTAGGTTGTCCCTGTCCACCCTGTAATGCTCTACTATCTCCAGCTCATGTAGCCCCTGGTAAGTTACCCTGGGTCTGAACACTCTCCTCCTCCTCTGGTGTCTGTGGTGGTCACATGCATCATCCTGCACACCACCTTCAGTCTCCAATACATGCTGGTGGATCAAAGCTATAGCAGCCCCTAACATGTACATATTAAAAGTTTCCTGTCTGTATACACCACTGGTGCAAAGTGTATGGGAATACACAAATGTGTGTGAGGTGCTTTCACACTTTATAGTATTGTGCTATGGATGCTACTGATGTAAGTGGGTGTGTATGAACTTTTCCAGCTGCAGCGTGTCTTAAAAAAGTGTGGGGCCTTTCCTGTGGAGATCTACTTGCCTGCCTTGATTAATCTGTTGCCCTTTAATTCCCTTTTAGACCTGGATCCCCTCCCATTATCAGGCATGAATTCCTCTGCCGTCTTTCTTGTTTTGTACTTTCCTTACTCAGTCATGGCAAAATGTGCCTTGTAGCTGATATACTGCATATCGCCTGTGTTCTGTTTTGACACTTTGCTGTTTTCTTTGCAGTACAGCCCCTCCCCTTCCCTGTTCTGCAGGTAGCTGCTTGCAGCCTTGTCAGCTGTTGTCAATGGCCCACTGTAGGCTCCTAGGTGTTAATTAGTCAATTGTACTCCAATTTCACTGCTGCAGCATTTCCTTATCACTTTCCTATATCCTTCCTGTTTCAGCTGCAGTGCGCGATCCGCATACCCGTTTACTGGGTTTACACGCGTTTTCATCTCCGTTCACATGCATACTCGGGTACCTTGTGTACTCTCAGCTAGGCATAGCTATGGGCAAATCGACACACCCCTATCCTGCAGCTTTGCCTAGCTAGGGGCGGAATGGTTTAGCAATGCTCCAATGTGCTTACAGCAATGGCAACACACCCCTCTCTTGATGTCATCTTTATCTCAAGGGCTCATCTTGGTGTTACAATGCTACACTGTTTTGTGCATCCTTACACCAGTGGGTAATCTGCGATTCACTATTACTCCTCTCATTTGCATGGCATTGCCTACTAATTCCTAACTACTGCACATAACACTGTCACTGCCCCTTAGCAACCCTTGTGCCATGAGTATGGTGTAGCATACCTGCCATTGATTATTATGGGGAAATGGTGATATGTGTTTCATTGTGGTTTCATTCTATATTTTTATATATTGCTCGCGATCCCCTTTGCGCACTGTTTTCCTGCGCTTCCACGTCGTGATAGTGCGACTATATATATTAAATGTTAATTTTATATTTTGTACATTTTTTTATGCCAATGGCTATATATTTAGCTATTGGCATATATTAGCATTATAATACATGTGTTTGGTCGGCTGTCATGGCTCCGATTTTATGTTTGCAAAAATGTAAACCATTTTCTACGGTTTACATTTCTGCTTGCTTACACTACGCCTGCACCACTTCCTGAATCACTACATACCTTCATTTGCATGCTACACTGCTGCACATGGGGTAATTAGCATACAAGACTCAGGGGTTGTGCGGGCATAGCGTACCCAGGTAGTGCATGTGGAAACAGCTTATATCTGAATTGCTCAGCAACCATATTTGGTGTTAGATCGCTGACGCTATGCCTGCACCTGGCACAAGCTTCATGAATCCCAGGGATTGTTTCAAACATTATTGTAACTATTTTGAATATTTTTATCAATATGTCGCAGTTTCAGAAATTTCATTTAGCTAGAAATTTTTTGTTATTTTTCTGAGTACCTCATTTTATATTCTTTGAATAACAAATCATTTGAACAAGTTTTAATACCTGCAATTCATTTCTAACATGTTTTGCAAGTTATACGTGCAGTAGAGATGATCCATTCCTCTATATACCTCCAACATTAACTCGGTACCTCTTGGTCTTGAATCTGGATCCCATTCTGACACCATGTCACTCATCTTGGTTTACAATTGAAGATGAACAGGTGGGGTAGTTCATTTATATGCTTCATTTCATAGAAACACATAAGGATGGATAGCAGTAGTACAAAATATAAACAAACTGATTAACTGGCAGACTACACAGACATGCATGCTTACATCTCAGCGGGTTACTACAAAATGACAGTCAGGCTGGCACGTGCTCAGTATTTATACACTTGTGCAAGCCCATAGAAAGCTTCTTAAAGTTTTACATACATACTGATCTACAGTACTCAAGTAAAATGTTTGGCTTACCATGTGCAGATGAGTCCACACTTGCTAGGGAGGATGGCTCTTGAAAAAGTTAAGCAAAAGGTAAGGACACCATCATCATAATTCAAATAGCATGGGTGGTGGGGGGGGGGTTGCCTTTGTATATCCATTAACAATACTTTTAACTGAAACTTCCCTGACATGTCCAGTTAAAGCACATGTGTGCACCAGAATGTGTTGATAACTGTATCAATTTTTCAATAGCCCCCTCCAAAATTAATTAAAATCACTGAACTATCACTTTCAATATTTTACTATACGAGAAAATGTTAAAAATTGACATACAGTAAGCTTGCCTGGAAGCTCATCCTGGGACATACTTGTCCTCCCCGAAATCACATGCTGCTGTGACCACAATTAACACTTTCATCTGTGATAAACAGACTTCATCAGATCTGTGCACTTTCCCCTGAGATCTCTGTATCCCTAACAGTGGACAAGAACTCTTCATTTGATGTCAGTGGTGGCTTTGTAGCAGCACCCCCCCCCGCCCCGCGTAGCCAGGTGTCCATGGGCCACTGCAGCTGCTCTCCTATAGGCTAAAGAAATCATATCAGTGGCCCTATGGCACATCTGATCATAAGTCCTGATGTACCTCCTACACTACTATTTGGTTCCAAATCTGCATTCTGCGAGACATATCCCCACATTGTCTCTCAAGCAGAAAGGCATCATGTTGCCTAAATGTTTGGATGATTACATCATTCTCTGAGTAATGGAAAAGGGGGTTGCAGGGATTGGGATACTTTGGTTCCATAATCCTAGGTGACATAAAAAAGAAGGATACTACACATAAATACCACATAAATAAAAGTATTGCTGATATATATATATATATATATATATATATATATATATATATATATATATATATATTATTACTTTTTTAACATTACCCACTGGAGAAACGCAAAATTTCAAGTATTAAAATATTAAAGGTTATGTGATTGTAACATGTCAACAGTCACACAAAAATTAAGGTTTGATCCTAAACAAGGAATAACAAGAGAAAACCTCTTTTAAAAAAAAGTTTTTGGTTGTGGCAACATAGAAATGGAACTTGGTTCCCCCACTCCCAAAACAGCAGACAAATGACAGTTTGCACCAAGCAAGGAATAACATATCAGTCATTTTTTATAAGTGCTTTCAAAAACATTCTCACAAAATGTGCACACATTTACAACAGAACAGTAATTTTATGCAATTTCCAGTCACGTCTACCTGTTCTCAGCACTCCTGTATAGGTGCTTTGGGGCCATCTTAGAAGGCTAACACCCCTGTGCCATTAACAATATAGGACATTTACATTTCACTGAGATAACATAGAAGAGTGTAAAATAAACAGTTCTAACAATAACACTTGTCTTTAAAGATAATAAGGCTGTGTATCTGAGAAAGTAAAATGCCCTTACAAAAATACCTATACCATCAGTAAACTTCTAAGAATTGCATACAGATAAAATTTTAATTTGCTAATGCATTATATAAAAAAATATTTTCCTAGCAGCATTTAAGCAAATCTAGCATGTAATTAAAACATTCAATCATGCTTTTTTAATATCAGAAGTATTCTGTCCAGACAAATCCACATGAATAGCAAACTTCTTCTGTGCTGTCCACATACACAACTCTCCTCACCTTCAGGTTCCCTAGCTACATGGTTAACTTCTTTTGGTGAAGATTCAGGCCTGAGAGGCAAATGAGGTGTGAATTCATTAGAATTGCTGAATCCCAAACTTTTAGTTCCATGTATCAGGTGTAAACGTAGGGCAGGCACCCCTCAGTGTTTGTTGCCAATGGATTACAACTGTGAATGATTACTGGTAGGGAGAATGAAAACACATCAGCAATTCAGACACCCTTGTCTGCAGTGATTGTGTTACACAGGTTACACTTACAAAGTTTAGAAGTAATTTTATCAAGGTTTTAAATAGAATTGAGGAGCACACATTTCCCATTTTCTGTTCATTAATAGCCAAACTGCCCTGCCTTTGTTGAAAACTGTATATTATCGTTATGTAATATTCTCATGCATTTTAAAAACAATGTTACAAAATTTCCTAGAGACTGCATGTCTGAGATTGCAGATAAGAGAAGAATGAACACAATAAAAAGAGAAGACAGAGTTGCATTGCTCCAAAAAATACTCAGAAATGTTTATGTGATCGGTCATCACACTAGATATGTAAGTAACGCATGTACAAACAGCTAAGAGTGTACACGTCTTGTATGTCTTGTTAATACTGTGGATGAAATGGGACTTGCTTGTATGCACAATAGTTTGCATTCCTGACTTAAAGCTGTTCCTGCGGAAAACAGGAGTAAGACACCCTCACTGTGTTTTATAGGTTCATTGGTCTTACAGTTAAAATCCAGACTTGTGTAAAACTTTGTAATGTGTGGTAAAACTGTATTGTATAATGTTTATGTTTTTTTAACTATTAATATTTGTGTGTCATGCGGTTTAGTACACATAATCTGAAATGCATAAATAAAATTTCAGGGTCTATATTAGAACATCGAAGTTTCAAAACTTCGAATGTTCTAATACTGACTCCTATTTAGCGAACGCTGAAAATAGCGAAGCTACAGAAAACCAAATGTTTTCCTAGAGAAAGAATTCGGTTGTCGGTTTCTGTCATTTCACTATTTTCAGTGCTGTGGTGGAAAGTTACGAGTTGGATTCAGGTAAGTGTGCAATTGGGCATGGGTTAGGTGAGCTAGGGTTAGGGTGTGGGTTAGGTGCATGTGCGATTGTGTGGACTTGAGGGTTAGGGCGGGTTAGGTGAGTTAGGGTTAGGGCGCGAGTGAGGTGAGTGTGCGATAGTGATGGACCTCAGGGTTAGGGTTTGCGTTAAGGCAAGTGGATAGTTAGTGGTGTATGTACAGTTTAGTGTAGGGTTAGATGTAAGATTTTAGGTGTATGTGTGTGGATTGCTGTTTGTTTGGTGTGCTTGTGTTGTGTGTATGTGTTTTGGAACAGCAAATTTTTTCCCTAGGAAAAAAAATCGCTGTTCTGCATGTTCGATGTTGTAAGCGTTTGCTTAATAGGGGTCGATATTAGAACATTCAAAGTTTTGAAACTTCGATGTTCTAATATAGACCCAAATTTCATGTAACTTACTTCTACGATAAAGACTGCATAAATTACAGCTGTGAATCAAGTGTGTGTGTAGCACACTTGGTGAATACAATACACCACACAGTATATACTATCTGTAGATGATGATTCAAGACCCTCATTTAGCTTTTAAGGATGAAACCTAATAACCACTTCTTAGAAGGATAATACAAGGGAAGCTTTGACTGTCATATTTGCACATCACGTATCTTCACACAAACTTGGTCTAATGGCCCACACAAGAAGCAAACATTCTAAATTTCAAAAAAGATAAAGTGTTACTTCTTTTGATTCCATTGCGCAAACCAATTAAGTGGCATTGTGAGATGGTTAGCAGCACCAGCCCACCTGAGACAGGAAGCAGACATTCTCAGTTTCAAAAAGCGTACATTGTTGCATCTTTTGCTTTCCACTGATTGTACCCTCTAAGTGGCACTGCGCGACTGTCAGCAAGCTTCCACAGCACCTCCAGGTTCAGAATAGCTGTAGACAGAAAGTAGACAGTAGACAATTTCAAAATGGATAGATTGTATCATGTGTTTTGCCACAGCGCAAAGACGGTAAGCGGCATTGCATGGCAGTCAACACACATACATAGGAATGAATGTGAGAATATACAGGCGCTGCCTTGTTGTTCCTGTGGCAGCAGTTGTAAGTTAAGGGGTATATTACAGGTGAGCCTGGGCTCTAATCCATTAAAGGCTAAACTTTTCAAATTGTTGTTCCACTTTATATAAAAATTAACAGAAGAAAAATACTTACACATAGAAATAACTATAGCAGGCGCATTGAGCATGCACATGATATCAGAGATATATTACATGTGTAACTGTTGGTGTCAGTGCAATTATAGTTCTATAATTACACCTTTATTTTCTGAACATTCATGACACATACATACATAGTTAAACACTCAATTATTTAATGTATAACCAATAAGCAGGTCTCACAAACAAGGTCTCAGCTGCAATGAGCACTCTGTACAGTTATGTCTGTAAAAAATACACTTGTAGCCCAACCTTCCCTGTGGCAGCTGGTATAATGCTACAATATAGGCGAGCCAGGGTTCTAATCTAGCACACTCCCAATTTTATTAATGCATATCCACTCAATTTTAGAAATATAAAACAATATAAACATAATTATAAATAAAAATAATTATGAACAGCACTGGAACTCATATAAATTATATGTGTGACTGAGGGTATACTGACAATTATGTTTCTGTAATTATAATTTTATTTTTTGGTCTAGGATGGACTTCATACTTCAATGATTCTCATACATACATGAATGTATAAACTAGAATTTGTCAGGTCACACACATACATGGTTAATCCCTCACTCTGTTATATATATTTATGTGTAATTACCAAGCATATCTGAGAAGCACTTCTTCTGTGGCAAGGATGAAAGTCACCTATGTGGAAGAATATGTTTGCATTTTTTGCATAGCTTTGAATCCAACATTGTGCCAAATAATGTTATCAGTGTGTAAAGCCTCCACCAAAAATGAGTCAGGTCATAAATTTATACTTAAATACGTCTACAAAGTTAAAACAAATAACAGTTACAGCAGCTACCAACCCATAAAGTGATGCCAACTGTCAGATTAACCTTCCTATTTCAAAAACTTTCCTCTCCTGTATAACATGCACTCTGACAGTATTCAAGACAAACCTGTGCTGTGGCAGTAACATTAACTAGTGTGCTTTCAAGCTTCTATACCCGCATAAGTGTTTTAATCTGACAGCAGGCAACTTGTGTGTCTATACATGCAGCTATAATTTCTGAGACAATTTTACACAGGGATGTGACCACATCCATGTCCTACACTCCTCCCAACATGTTCTCCTCAGCATACAATGATGCTATTGTATTCCATAAAGTGCAACTTAACAGTGTTACAGTCAGACATATGTGGTGTTGCTACTCTGACATTGCATGGCATTCATCTTTTATATCTACATAGGTGTAATGTTTAAATCAGGTCCGGTGTGTGTGTGTGTGTGTGGGGGGGTTACGTGTGTGTATGTGTGTGTGTGTGTGTGTGTGTGTGTGTGTGTGTGCGTGTGTGTGTGTGTGTGTGTGTGTGTGTGTGTGTGTGTGTGTGTGTGTGTGTGTGTGTGTGTGTGTGTGTGTGTGAGTGTGTGTGTGCGTGTGTGTGTCTGTGTGTTTGGTGGTATGATCATACTATGATCTTTGAAATTGCTCTTTATTTCACTACCACTTGTGGATCCTTTCATGTAGCCTCAGGCATTCACCATCTTCCTTTTTCCTCTAGCCACATGACATTCTTCCTGCAGAGAAGTGGAGTATGTCTGCATGTCAAATATAGATACACACATCATGAAGCAGAGTGCTTCCATGAGCCACTGCAAGCTATGTCCAGACTACTGCTTGTGTGATTTCTAATTCTGTCATACTGAAGTGTACATGTCCCATATGGACAGTGGCAGACTTTATTGCAGTCAAACAAATATACACATATGCACAATAGTCTTACTGTCTTCCATAATATAGATATAAGGATTTTTTTCATGCTGTAATAATAGATGATTTCATGTGATGTTGGCCATTCACCTAATAATGCCCTATGACCCTATGAACAGTTGATATGTCAATGTTGCTGTCATTGGGATGTGCTATCTTGAGGTATGGCCATACAGTATGGCTACAAGAGGGTCTTGCAATCTGTGATGTGAACTAATGTATTGACAGCCATTGCTGCTATGCAATACATCCTCCTTCTATAACAGCTGTAGTAATATGCTTCTGGAGAACTGTTGACATGGTATGATACACCTTTATGTATATCGTTGGTGTATTAGGACATGTGTTGTTGTAGTGGAGCAGATCAACCTTCTACATTATTCACATTCTGCATTCACAGTGACACTTGCAGCATGGCACAGTTGTGCATGTGTCTACATACCATCATTCAATATTCTGTGACAGATATCAATATCAATTCATATTGATTGCATGGTCACATAAGTCTTGTCTCATACACATGTTGTTATGGTGTGATATACACAACCACTATATCACATGTTTTGATTTAATTGCAACCGTGTAGAATTCATTCTATGTGCAGTTGTGTTGCTATACCCAATGATTGTTGAGGTGATCAGCAGCACCATTGTGTGATTATTACCATTTGTGTTAGGAAATGTTCTGCATGAGCCACAAACAACTGATATCCAATATGTCCTAATATGGCATCAGGTCATTCAGACACAGCTTACCCAAGAAACACATATAGGCATATGTTATGTAATTGATGTAAGTATATGACATTGGTATAGTTGTATGACTGTATGCAGAGTACCAGTGTGTGAAATGTGATGAATGATCAAGAGTGTATTTGGAGGTCTTTTTTTAAAGGGAAATGTATGTGGTTGCCACCAGACATACTCAACCAGAGGAAATAGACAATCCAGTAGCTGACAATTTGTCTCATACATTATCCCCTGTCGCCACTGGTCATCAGCCAAAGTATACATGAAAACATCACTCTGTTTTAGTTCTAAGGAGGGCAATTCATCTGTGCACTCTCTACAGCCAATAACAAAGAATCAATGGGCCCTGACAACATCACAGGTTGCCAGTCACATGACACAAAACATGGACCTAACTGACACAGTTGGCTACATACTTCAACACAGCCTCCAGACAGCCTGTGTTCCCAAGGAAGGGTATAAATCAACATGAATCCTTCTGACTGGGAGGAAATGCCACCTGATGTATGTATGTATAAACCCATCCTGACTCTCCTCCTTTGTGAGGTAGACCAACAAGTCAACATGGGCCTTCTCTAAAAGGACACAAGTAATATCCTGACTGTGTACTAAACATGTGTGATTTGTTCAGGCTACATCATGTCTGTTATATCTGTTTGATGTCCTCAAGAAAGTCAACAAGGGTATACATGATGACAACACTGTCATCCAGTGCAGCTTGACATGGCCAAGGCATTTGACACAAATCCGCACTGAGATATTACTGAGAAACTGTCACAAGTGAACATAAATACCTACATTACCAAGTGGGTAGACCACTGGATCACATATGTGACAGATAAATATGCTCAAGTGTGTGAAGTGACCTATATCTAGAGTCTAGTGATAAGGTCCATAACATAGGGCTCTGTGCTAGGCCTTTTCCTGTTCATTATTTAAGTCTCAGACATCAGGACAGACTTATACATCCTGTGTCCAACCAGCTTTATGGAGGACTGGAAATTGTAGATAATTGTTAAATCCAAGTGTGGTATTGGTAAAATACAGACAGTATCAGCACACATAAAGGATTGTTGCCCCAGCCATGAAGGCACACATAGGCACTGGAACCATAGGGTGAGGATGAGGGAGCATGCCCCCCCCCACTTTTACAGCTGCAAGACCTACAAGGACTCATGCATGTGTCACATTTAAACACAAAAATGCATGGAAGCAGCTACCTGATCACATCAAGCCTGCTGGTAGATCATCCAAGGTAAGGAGAGGTATTTATGAGTTCCCCCAAGGCTGTCCATTTACTTATTCAGTAGCTGGTGTGCTCTGTTTATTTATGTAAGTAGCTAGTGCTCCGTTTATATTTATGTAAGTAGCTGGTGTTCAGTTTTATTTATGTAAGTAGCTGGTGCTCCACTTATATAAGTAGCTGGTGCTCCATTTATATTTTATGTAAGTAGCTGGTGCTCCATTTTCTTTATATAAGTAGTTGGTGCTCCATTTTGTTTATACAAGTAGCTGATGCTCCATTTTGCTTTTATAAGAAGCTGGTGCTCCATTTATATTTGTGTAAGTAGCATAGCTGGTGCTCCATTTATATAAGTAGCTGGTGCTCTGTTTTGTTTATATAAGTAGCTGGTGGTGCTGAATTTATATTTATATAAGTAGCTGGTGTTTCATTTTGTTTATATAAGTAGCTGCTGTTCCATTTATATAAGTAGCAGGTGCTCCTTTTATATTTATGTAAGTAGATGGTGCTCCATTTTGTTTATATAAGTAGCTGATGCTCTGTTTTGTTATTTATATAAGTAGCTGATGCTCCATTTTGTTTATATGAGTAGCTGGTGCTCCATTTATATATATATATATATATATATATATATATATATATATATATATATATATATATATATATATATATACATTTTGTTTATATAAGTATCTGGTGCCCCATTTATATATGTAGCTGGTGCTCTGTTTTGTTGTTTATATAAGTAGCTGGTGCTCCGTTTTGTTCATATAAGTAGCTGGTGCTCCATTTATATAAGTAGCGTGTATGTATAAAATGCCCCAGTTACATTTAACTGGTGGTTAGAACTTCTGGTGCTCCATTTTGTTTATATAAGTTGTGTGTGTCCAGTTACATTTAACTGTTGGTTAGAATTTCTGGTGCTCCATTTATATATGTTTTGTGTGTGTTTCTGACGCTCAAACCCTGTACCTTAGGTACAGGAGCCTGCATTCTCTACCCACACCACCACTTGTGATTCAGGGAGTTTCATCCATAGATCTCAACTGTTTCGATTTTCACAAATTATTTGGCTCATACCTTTGGTCTGTTCCTCTTAAAATTTGTGGTTTTCTGGCAAATCAGTGAGAATGGAATTCACTAAATAATGATAGCCCTTTAAGTTTCAGTCTTCCTATTTTTTTTGGAAACACATGGTAACATAAAACATTCAGTCTTCCTATCTTTTTTGGAAACACATGGTAACACAAAACACTATTTTAGCAACTTTCTGAGATTACACAAGCAATATTTAAAATGTGTCCCTGGTTTTGGGCCTTTTCTCCCCCAGATAAATTTTGACTTTTTCCAGATTTCTTCTGCCGTTAAACTGGGTGATTCACTTATGTCAAGTGAGTGGTGCAGTGGTAGTGTTGTCGCTTCCTAGCAAAAGGTTCTCTGGTTTGATTCTTCACTGGTGTGCCTCCTGTGTGGAGTCTGTATGTCCTCCCTGTGTTTGTGTGGGTTTCTTCTGGGTTCTCTAGTTTCTTTCCATGTTACCAAGACATGTGTCTGGAGCATTTCTCCCTGGTCATCTGCAGAAAATTAGCTTTGTTCCAAGTTGGACTTTCCTGTTAAATAAATAAAACATTTTACAAGGAGCTGAGATCTTCAGGGGAAGAAGAGTTTAGTATTGTTTATTCCAAGTCTATTTGCATGGTTAGTAGCACAAGAGGTAGTATTTTGATGCAAAAGGCTGTGGGTTCTACTCCCACAGTATGCAGATGGATTACTGATACTGTACTGTGTTGTACTTTAAAGGGTGTGGATGCTACAGTCCTGTGAATGTCCTCCTTTGGACGAGTTTCCTACTAACTATGAACCTGTTATCAGTTTGCCATCCGTTCCCTATTGCAGTATTACTAGCTTATCATTTTTAATGTAACATAGGCAAATTATCCTTCAAGGGCAACAGCTACTTTATTTGTAGATGAAACAATGAAATATAAAGTTGTTTCCTAGCAGCAACCTCTTCAATAGTTGCAGATCCCTTTAATGTGGAATTATTTAGATGGCTTACTTCTGCAGAGATTTTGAATATTTACTGATATTGGTGGATTGTAATGGCAAACATCTGAGTGGCCTTTTATGGTTGAAATTTTCTGAGATGGGTAGTTTTGTCATTATTGATTCATACATTTTGTTTCATTGCTTACTAGAAGACTGTTCAAAACTACAAACTTAAAACACATTTTAACAACTGTATTATACAAGGAATATAATTGAATACAATCAGGAATATGAATCAAAGAATGCATACATGTATGCATGGCCTTAAAATGTGTTTGAAAACAGCTCAGTGGAAAGTGTGAAAGACTCAAAATCATGGGCAAATTTTAAGCTTTAGTCTTGTTACCAAAGCAATGGATGAAGGTAAAACAGTTCACACCACATTACCTTGACCTGGCCAAGCCTTTTGACACAATCCCCTACTCAGGTGTAGTACAACAGATGAATAATGTAGGAGCAAACAATTTCGTCACTAGCTGGATTGCCAACTTACTCACAGGATGCAGGAGATCAAAATAGGGGAAGAGACCAGTCACCAATGGAGTCCCCCATGGTTCGGTGCTAAGACTTTTTCTGTTTGGCATATACATCTCAAAAGTAAAAGGAAATACCAAAGGGCTTTGGCCAGCTAAGTTTGAGATGACTGCAAGCTAGGAGCAGTTATAGAACCTCCAAATGACTCAACCATCATGCAGGAAGGTTTGTCCCAAATAATAACTGGTGTCAAAATAATGACAATGCCCTCTAAGAACTGACCCAATTGTTTGGCATTTGGAAACTTGTGTGTACAGTGACCTAACATTTGACCAACATGTGCCCAGAGTCATAAGAAAGTCTTTCTATATTGCTCAGCTTATAAACAAATTGATTGTGACTAGATCTAGAGATGTTGTTGTCCCTCTTTACAAAGCTCTCATTTGGTCAATCATTTTGTATAATGCACACTTTGGCATATATCTGTCCAGCCCCATGCAACAATTGGAATACCTTCAGAGATACCTTACTAAAAAGATACAAGTCCTATACAAAAGGTCTTGCATGGGCCACCTCAAAGATTTATTACTATACTCAGTATCCTACAGAGTGCTTAGAAGTGACATGTCTGGCATACAAGGCATCCTCTGACTTAATACAGATGGACCTACTGAACATCAGCAAGTCAAATAGCATTAGAAATACTCAGTCCAAGTATCAAAACTAAATGTTGTGGAGAGATGGATATATATCACAGAGGCTACCACTGATCCAGAACAGACTATCCATACAAATAAAACAAAGCTCATCCATCCATATTCAAATGCAACTTGGATCTAAGGATGGGTAATAGAAAATGTATTCCAGGAATGCCCCTCATGCCACTAATGGATAGAGACAGTTCCTAAATGCTGCATCCCTTACAAGGGTCCACTCAAATTATCTACGGTATGACCACAGTTAATCTCACTAGGGATAATATACAATTATCAGCCATGGGATAGGTAAGACCAATCAGAAAATGTTACTTCAAGCAACAAAAGGGAATTGGCTAAGCTTAAAATGTCCTCCAAGTGAACCTATGTTGTGGTAGTAAATAGTTATAAAAAAAATGCCCTTTTTAGATCACTAAATGTCCCTCTTACCGTCCGCTCCCCACCCCATCTTCAACAGCTTCCGGCACCTATGGAGACACAGTAGATGAACAAAAATCATGGGGGAATTAGTTGTGTTATAAAAGCAAATACACAAGCTAATTATAATACAGACAGCACACCCCTATGAGCAGATGAAGTGGTATGTGACCTGTGTACTCAGGTAGATGTTTTTTAGAACGTACACCAGCATGTGCCCACAGTGGTGACTACTCCCTTGTATGTAACACAATTCATAAGTATATGCAAGATATTTACTTCAAAGGGCATTATAGTGTCATAGTTCTCAGCCCTCATCACATCAATAATTGAGTACAATGCACTCTTTTGTATGTACCTCCCAACAGATCTACCATGGACGAGATATTCAAGTGTACAACATTTGCCACATTGAGCTCCCACACATCTTATCATCTATACATAAGTATTCTTTTTGTTGCATAACCTTTAGTGGTTGATGGTGCGGAACCCCCATCAAGGTGTTATATAAGATGCATGTATGATACATGTTCCTCTGATGCACACAATAAATACATATCTGATTGGCAACATCGATGGCAAAGATTACATTCATAACAGTGTGGATTGTGACATATATATGTCATTCACCCCTGTCTACCAGCCAGGATTGTTTGTAATTTCAAATACAGGTGTAACAGTGCCCCTCCTAGCACCTCCAGCAGATGTTAAAGTTTGTGGAAGGTGTGTTTGATTCTGTTCATAGACTGCTGACAAATCATGACAGTTGTGCAAGCGTGCTCTTGCAGAACCATCTATAATCACTCACAATCACATACGTTATATCAAAGACATGGGATTTATGGTAGTATTATACTGATATTGTCCATAATTGTGCAAGGTTTTGCATATTGTTGTCCAGGGGCCTGTTACTATGTGTCCTGCTTGGCTGAGACCTATGCTGACATTGCGTTCATATTCAGACAACTCATTTTGCACAGCTTCAAAATATGCACATACCCTATTGTATATACTATCCTTGATATATGAACTCTCCATTGTTCATGCCATGATGCTTATATCACAAAGAATCCTCTCCAGTGATATGTCACCTTGTGTGACAGTCACATAATACACAATAACTGTGTGATGATATGGCTATACCCAAACAGGAGGTGTACACAGCAGTAAGTACTGTATTATGTACATATGTGATTACTGCTCATGATACAATTGTCTTTTCTTTGTGGTGTATGTACATCAACATGCCCTTATCTGATGTACATTACCATGTTTAACCTGTCATCTTCCCCTGTGTTCATTCCTAAAATTCATCTGTGTCCCTTTTCAATACACACACCTTCCCTAATTATTTCTAATGCAGTTTATGTACCCTTGCTGATCAGCTGGAAAACTTTTATTCCATATATTAAAACAGGTCTGTACACTACTCTGCATTGTATACCCTTTCATATAATGTACTGGAACTGTATACACTGCTTTATTAAAATCCCCGGTAGTCATTGTGGCGTTCCATGCAATTCCGCAGAACTAGATTGCCTGTCGGTAAACATGTCTGCATATCTGCTGGTGTTTCTGTTGCTTTATATGGTTTCCTGGCTGGAAACACTGTTGCTGGCCACAAAACCATGCTTGTTTACATTTATGTGTGATGAGCGGCATGCATATGCAATCAGTACTGCTGCTCATCGCGCAAATGTGTAAACTCTGTGTAGGTTTCTCGCTAAGCCTACGCAGAGTAAGCCTACACAGAGTTTATTGAATCCCCAGGATTTTTATACCCTCTTATTCATATATAATTCACTATGAGGCAAGTGTGGCTTTGTGAAAGAGATGTCATTGTTGGAACATAAAAAAAACATTCCTATTTCTCAAATGCCAGTCATTCTTGGAGCTGTACTCACACTAACTTAAATTCATCTCTTAAAAAAACACAGTAAGGAAGAAAACAATCAGGACAAATAACCATTCATTCCAAAAATGCTTTGGCAAACACAAACGTAGTTAAAGAAATATTTGCTCATTGCACTTTCTTCAGCTGCTAAAAAACTGCAACTGTCAAAGTATATATCCTGAAGGTAGTCAATAATGTGTTATTTCTGAAAACAAATGGCATTTTATAGACAAAGATTTTATAGAAATATTACATAAACGGAATGTTTCTTAGTAGCATATTTTTATGTTAACCATGCGTTTGCAAATCGTTATACTTCTGCATTAATATTATATGACATGATTGATTGCCATGTTTTATTACCTTCCATCATATTCTGCTGACCAACTTGTTACTTCCTACTCAGATCAGCCATGGAGCTGCAATTTCAGTTCTCAGTGACAAACATCAGTTCCCATCCTTCCTACGGACAATGCCAAATGATAAGTTTCAGTACCTTGTTCTTGCACGTTTAATTCTGTATTTTGGATGGACATGGATAGGTATTGTAGCTTCAGATAATGAATATGGTATTCTGGGTGCACAGAATCTTAAAACTAATCTTGGACAGAAAGGAGTTTGTGTTGCTTTTACAGAAATCATCTCAATGAATGCCAGCAAGAAACGGTTACAAGAAATTATTGAAGTAATCAATAAATTTAATCTGTCTGTTATTGTTGCATATTCAACAGGGGCAGAGCTTTCTCTACTAATGGAGGAAATGTTCAGACAAAATGTAACAGGAAAGGTCTGGCTTGCTACAGTGAGCTGGCTAATTTCTCCTCTTTTTACAAAGAAAGAATCATGGAAAACCCTTGATGGTACTTTTGGTCTTGCAGTCCATAAAGGGCTGATTCCTGGACTTCGTGATTTCATTTATATGCTACATCCCTCCGTGTTTCCAGATGACATCTTTATAAGATTATTTTGGGAAGTCGCCTTTAACTGCAATTGGCCAGTTATTTCTCTGAATAATTCTAGTGATGAATATGGACTACCTTATCCTTGTACAGGTGCAGAAAAGTTGGATAACTATGACTTATCTAAATTTAATTTATTTGAATTTACAGTAGCCTATAATGCATATAAAGCAACATATGCACTCGTATATGCTATACATAATCTGCTGTCTTGCAAGCCTGGAAGTGGTCCCTTTACTAATATGACATGTGCAAATGTTTATGATCCTTTGCCCTGGCAGGTATAATGAGTTCTTATATTTCATTGCAGCATGCTTCTTCATAACTTCTAAGAAATGGCAGTTATGTTTGCAGTGTATGTGCTTATATCATAAATGTGAATAATATAAGCCAAGCAGTATTACTGTTCACATTAAATCAGTTATATACAAAAAAATAATAACTCGCTTATTTTATGAATGTGAATTTGGATGCTTTATAACACATTTGAAAACACTTTTTTTTGAGAATCTAAGTCTTCTTAGAGTAGCTTGATGCCGATGCACTAAAGTTAAATACAGAACATGATTTATTTTCCATTATCTGGAAATATACATGAATTATAGAACAGAAATGGGTAGAAGTTTTCTAAAATCAGTCATTTTTTAGAAATGACTCTTTGGTAATGAAATGTTATCCGTAAGTTCCTTCCTCCTGTCTCTGGTGATAGTTCAACAAATATTAAAAATCTAGATGGCACGTTGTGTTTAGACTAGTGCTTTTCATTAAAATAATCGAGATTTTCCATGTTTGTCATTATGCAGCATACGAGCATATACACATAAGGTCATAACATTTCTGTACATAACAGATAAACAGTAGTTTCTGACTTCAAGTTGCTTCACTCAGTCTGACATGCATGGGTACCCAGATGTATACCAACTTACTTAGCAGTATGATTGACATTTCTTCTACTCCAAAGCAGAAAAAACAAACAGGTGTATTAACTTGCTTTTATATAATGGCCTCCCTATAAGCCATTAGATGTGCAAAATAACTAAATATAAATGCATGAAAGTAAATCTAAGGCAGACATTAAACTATCTAATCACTAGAGTGCCCCCAGTCTTGTGCTGTTTGCCATTATCTTATAAATCTCTTATGAATCACAACTGTATAGTGTCAGAGCAATCTAGACATATTTTCAGTGGTATTTCCACCAGTGCTGCCTACTTTCTCTGCAGATGGGTAATCTCTGTTGTGGTCTGCCTTATGGAGCTACAATCCTTCACTGATCTAATGGCCCTCCATCAGTCACACTGCCTAACAATGTTTCTAGTGTTCATGTTATTCTCACTGAAGGTCAATCTTTTGACTGCTGGTGATTATCTGTTTATGTATTTATTTATTTTACTCTCCCCTCCATTGTGCACCTTCCAGCTGACCATCTGTCAAATTCTGCTCCAATTACTCCTAGCCTTTTTTCTAGCCAACACTAACCTCTGGGTCTGGGATCACTTTGGCTGTCACTGCTTTGAGAAGGAGATAGGAAAACATGGAACAGAACCATGAGCAGTTTTATATATGCTGTCATGTACTGGAGGATTTTTCTGAATCCCCTAACTGGATAGGGCTGCTGACATCATATGCATGACTACATGTAATGTCAGATCAAGTCCTACCTTGTAGTGTCAAATTATTAATGGCATTCTGTGCTCCAAATATCCTTGCTGATTATTTTTTACCTTAAGTTGAACCCTAAACTAAAAATATCATTTGCATATAGTTTTCTAGTTACTACTAATCAGTGATACCATTTTATGCCTCCTATCAAATATAGTCATCCAAAACATAATTGCCTATTTTGGGGGGTTCATAGGAGCCTGATCTGCCAAGTAGATTTGGAGGCAGCCTGAACTGTGCATCTAATACAGTTTAAGAGAACATAGCTGACTTCCTTGACCCACTGAGGCACACAACGTATACAGAAAAGTTATGGGTTGCCATCTCGGGTCAACAAGTTGCACCACATTTGCATCTTGTTACCATAACCAAAAAGTTAACAATGCTACAATTTTTAAATGTTATTTAGTCAGATAATTTATGCTCCCATAAAATAATTTTCATTCAGTATGATGTACTTTTAAACTCTCTCTGTATTTCTCCCAGTAAGATAGTTTATAGTGTGCCTTTCCAGGTTTTGTAGATATGAAAAGTAAAAACATCAAACCAAAAAGATGTGTAAACAAAAATCCACAAAATAACATCTAACATTTTGTAGATATGAAAAGTATTTTAAGTTTCCAAGATTTACAGTTAGGCAATGTAATCTTACCTCGAACACAAGGCACTCAATTGTAAGAGAGTAAGACTGCAGTGGGCAATTCATCTTTAAAACATTTTTGCCACATTTAGTACCCGTACATATTGCCAGCTTCCTCTTAGTACTATTACATCTAGTTGGTAAAACCTGAAATGTATTCCTAACATATAACTCCATCTGTTGCTAGTACTCTCCTCTCCTCTAACATGGGTCTTAGCTTGGCTGTAATCCTAGCTAGGCAAGGGTTTTGCCTCTCCAGCAAGTGCACCTTATGGTTTATGTAGGCTGTTCTGTAGAACAGCAACCTGGAAGTTGCATGGTTAGGGATGGTCATCATAATGGGTCTGTCTTGGTGACCACTGAGTGTATAAATGGGGGTCCTAGCTCCACAGATGCCTACCTCATAGGCCACAGTTTACTATGATGTATGGACTAAGATAGATACACCACATCCCTAGATGATGAGGGTCTACTTCACATTATCGTAAGCTGACAATATTGAGTCTGATATTGTCGGCACGACAATATTGAAAGTGAAGAACATCGTGCACGTAAACGGAAATCTCCGTAACTGGAGATTTCTGTTTACCTCAATGTAGTGCGGTCTCGGAGTTGGTATATTTAAGTAGGGGGGTGTAGGAGGATGCAGTCCACCACGTGTGCGGGTGCAGAGGGGCTTGCTCCCCTGCTTATGCTATTTAGCTTTTTTTTTTAATTTGTTTTTTTTTTTCTGTTATTCGATGTTTTACTTAATCAAGCAATAAAGTTCGACCTTTATTGATTCAATTAAGTTAACTTTCAATAACGTGATATAGACGCAGATGATGATGTTGCCCATTGTCCTGTCCACTCTCCTTGTCTAGCTTTCTATACATCTTCTGACCTTCCAGAATCCACTCGGCCGCTGCCAAAGGCAAGCCCATCAGCAGCTCATCTCAAAAGAGAGGCAAGAGGGCAAAACATTATCATTCTTCTCCCCCATGACAAATATCGTAGGCACTCAAACTCCTGATCAAACTTGCATCACCTGGATCATAGTCAGACTTTATTTTTCTTTACTAATAGAGTTGGCATCAGTTCATATTATCTTTACTGAAAAACAAGACATGATGCATTGTTTTTAAATTACTGAGTAAAATGTTTATTTTACCTAAGACTAAATCACAACTTCATAATTTCAGTACGTCTTACCACATGCATATTGCATCAGTCAGAATAATATTTCTGACAGCCACTGATGATCAGAATTCAAATAAAGCAGTCTCTGGCCAGTAAATATTTGGTTAGTGCTTTTACTAATAGTATGTTTTCAGCATATCTACCTCAGTCTGTGAACAGACCAAGAGCTTCCAATTTGATTCGAAATATAAGCACTACATTAAGATTATCCAGTCCCACAGTTTTAATAAAGAAGCTTTCAAAAATCTGTGATGAAACCAAAATAAGTAAAGAGACATGCATTTCCATAAGAAGGAACAGATAATTCACTGAATATTTTTATAGACTTCTTCAACAGTTAAGAGATTTTAGGAGAAAGAACCTGACCTGCATCTAGTCAGTACTACTTTACAGTATCCTGCTTTCACTAGTTAATTCAGTGTGGTACAAAACTTAATAAAAATGTCCTGAAGAGCTACTAATGTATTTTGTCATAGCAGTGCAGCACTCACCCACTTAGTGAGAGGAATATATAAAAAGCCATCAGGTTGACTCAGTTCATAGCCAGTTAATGGCGTGATTATTTATTTATTTGTGTTTGTTGACCAGGAAAAGCCTGACTGGTTAAAACCAATGTTCAGCCCAGGCTCAGAGATAAGTTACACATGATGCACATTTATAACTGCACGGTGAAACATCTGTATATGAGCTTATTTACATGGTTTTAAAATATTTCTTACATGAACATAGCATTTAAACTCAAAAATAACAAGAGAGAAATTAACATATATTAACTAATTATTGAAGAGAAAAATAAAATACAGTAACAGTTAATGTATTTATAGCATTATGGCTGCAGGGAAAAGATCACATTGGGGTGTTTTTGATGTTTGTAATAATTTTCAGATACACAGATAGTAATGTAGCTTAAAATTGATGATAACAGAAATACAAACATAGAAATTAATGGAAATGAGCAGGAGGCTAAATGGACAAAGGAGGAATTGTAGTTAGCGGAGGGGAGTAAGAGTAAGAGTTTAGGAAGTTGGTGCAGTATGAGGAGATGTGATAAGCCACAAAACGTTGGGAAGCAAAGTGACTCTAAGAGTGGGAGACAGGTAATCTGACTAAAGCTAGCCAGGTGAGCACTGAGAATAGAGACATCTTTGGCATAGGTGCTGTTTAAGCAAAGTTTTGAAACTATTTAACTTCTCATTTTGTTTTAAATGTGTGAGGATTTCATTCCAGAGTTTTCACACGTAATGGGCATAATGTCTGATACATAATAAAAGTTCATTGCTAGAGTGAAGATCTCTAGTGGGTGAATAGTACAGTAGAGTATTCTGCAATGCTGGACATTTGTCTGGAGAGTACAACAGGTTGTGGGCATTGATTAGTTGTTTGTCAAATGGTTTGGGAGTTCAAGCCAGTTTAATTGTTTTAATGCAAGGCAGTGGTGTGTTTTATAGAGCTGGTCGGTTGCAATTTTATCTACTTTTGTTCTAGCAGCAGGCTAGTTTAGTTTTATATGTAGTGTTTTGCAAGAATAAGAGAAGCCTATAAGAGAGAAAGAAGGTGGTATGTTGCTGCAAATGTAATCATTGTTTGATCTGTCAGGTAGCGCTTGGCCAAATTGAGGGAGCCAAGTTTTTGGTGAGTTTTCTTTATAGAATGAAGTATGTGGTAATCAACTTTGAGGTTGTCATCTATTATGACTCCAGGTAGTTTAGTTTGGCTTATAGTTTCTATGTTTGTGTTTCTGTTTAAGGTGTTGCTTTGGAGTAAATAGCATAAGTTTTTTTGGCATTAAGCAGCAAGTTAGAATTGTTAACCATATTTCAATATCAGTGAAAGATCTATGCGTAACTTTCTGTGATTTTGTTATGGATAGTGCAGAGCAGATAAGGGCTGGATTATTGGCATATTGTACAACAGTGGCAAGTGTTGTAGTGGTATGATGTTTATTTATGAAAATATTATGTAAAATAGTGCAAATATTAATCCTTGCTGAGCTCCAACAAAGACTGGTTGAAATACTGATAGGTTTTGTTGACATTTAGTTGCCCTCTGATGATTGTAACCATAAAACAGGGTTGCGAGTTAGAAAGGAGATTTTTGTGGGACACTGTGTTAAATGCTTTGGAAAGTCAAGGAAAAGTGAAGCAACAAGATTGCCCCTATTTCTGTTTCGGTTTACTATGTTCATAGGTTCATAGGTTCATAGGTTTATACTAGGCTATCTGCCCTAAGGCATTTATAAGCCTAGCCCAAAGTTTTGTGGCTTACGCCACCCCTTATGTTAAAAAATATTGTGCCCATTAGTTTGTTGTGCCTCTGTCCAGCAGTGACACAGAGATGATTCCCGGGGTAAACCTACGATCTCCCATCCACCGGTCAAGATTTCTCTTGAACAGAGCCAGCGAGGTGCTCTACCTCACATGGACCGGGATTTTATTCCACAGCATAGGGAGTCTCTGAGTGACAAATCTATCCCTCCAGCATGTCTTATTTATATCCGTGCTAAGGTTTAAGTCGCTTGCTCTAGTGGATCTGGTAGATTTGGATTTTTTGAGGTGGAGCATGTCCATTAATTCCGGGTTGGACATGGCCTTGTATGTCAGGCACAGGTCACCTCTGAGCAGACGGTATGCGACTGAATAGAGCTGGAGTTTCTTCAGTCTGGCAGCATATGACAGATTTTGGAATCCCTTTATCCTTTTGGTGAGGAACTTTTGGCGTCTCTCCAATTGCTGCAGGTGTCAGGTGAGATACATCCCGAATGGGGCATTGTACTCGATCATTGGTCTGATAAGTGAAGAGTACAGGGGAACAATGACCTCACTTGATCTAGATGTGAATCCCTTCATGATCAGGTGGGCAATGTAGAAGGTCTTTCTAACCACTTTAGCAATGTGAGTGTCAAAAGAAAGGCCACTGTCAACCTGGGTCCCCAGGTCCCTGATAACCTCTTCTGTGCTTAGTGGATTGCCACCTATATGGTAGCTTGGGGTTACCTTGTTTTTCCCAAAGGGTATGACTATACATTTTTTGGCATTTAACTTCAGGCCATGGCTCTGGCACCAGCTATCAGTTTCCGTGAGACCCCTCTGAAGGATATCTGTGTCCGATGTACTTTCCCCTATGGCGCCCAGTTTGCAGTCATCTGCAAACTTTGTCAGCCATAGTCCTCCTATGTTTGCCTGTACTTCTGAGAAGTAGATGCCGAACAACAGGGGGCCAAGGACTGAGCCCTGTGGGACACCACTTGTGACCGGCTTGGAGTCTGACATGGTGCCAGCAACTCTAACCCTGTGGGTTCTGTCCTTTAGCCAGTTTGCAACCCATCTTGTGACATATGGGTTTACATTTAAGCTGGTAAGTTTCTCTATAATACCTGAGTGGGGTATTGTGTTGAAAGCTTTTGCAAGGTCAAGATAGGCTGTATGGACTGCCTTTCCCTCATCAATGGCCTTGGTGACTGTTTCAAAGAAGTCGACCAAGTTCAAAAGGCATGATCTGCCCTTGACAAAGCCAAACTGGGTCGGGTCCAATGTCTGCAAGTCTCCTATGTCTTTGTTTATGAGTTCCATTATGATCCTCTCCATAGCTTTGCAGACCAGGCTTGTTAAGCTTATGGGGTGGTAATTACCAGGGTCCGTAGAGACACCGCCTTTGTGGAGTGGGACCACAGTTGCCGTACGCCACTCCTTGGGCACGTATCCTGTGGTAAGGCTAAGATTAAACAGCTGCCTTATGTGCAGGTTTAGTTCCTCATTGAGTTCGTGTAGCACACAGCCGGGGACACCATCCGGTCCCATTGATGCTGTGTTTTTAGCTTTAGGGAGAGCAGCTTTTACCTGCGCATTTGAGATGTCTGGGAGGCTACACTCCGCTGGGATAGTTATCTCTCCTTTTGGGGGGGGAGAGGGGAGTGAAGTTTGCACTGAACCTGTCTGCCAGTATGTTGGCAATGTCTGTGGGTTCAGTGATTTTTGTATCATTTTGGACGAATTCTAAGCATATCTGGGAGATTCCACCCAGGTTTCTAACATAGCTGAAGAAGGCCTTATGATTGTCTTTTGAATCTATGGCAATTTTTCTCTCAAAGTTGGCCTTGGATGATTTTATGAGTGCTCGTATTTTTTTACTAATAATGATCAAGTGTGTCTTCTCTTTTATGGATTTTGCTCTATCATGTAACAGCTTTCTCCTCTTATTGTAAAGTTTGTTTATGGCTGGGGTCCACCAGACTGGACGTTTGCCCTTGGTGGAAAGAGTCTTGGTTTTATTAGGGATTGCCTGATCCATGCAGTCCTGGAGGTGTTCATAGAAGGCATTTGTAAGGGCTTCCGCAGCTTGGGTTGTGGTTTCCACTGGCTCAGGGGCCTTGAAGGATACCACACCAGTCTTCAGTAGTGTGAAGTTTGCTTTAGAGAAGTTCTTCACTGTGGTCTTTTTTGTTTGGGGTGGCGGCGCGATGTGGATTTCCAGTGAGATTAGTTTATGATCTGATCTCACCAATGAGGGATATACTTCCAGTGTGGAGCATTTTGTCCCCATGTTTGTGATGATGAGATCTAGTATATTTTCTCCTCTTGTGGGAATGGTGACTAGTTGTTCCATGGCATTTGAATTTATGAACTCCAGGAACCTTTGGGCTAAAAAGTTGGGGCTTGAGTAATGTTCCCAGTCTATATTCGGTAGTTGAAGTCACCCAATATAATGGTGTTTGGAGATACATTTATACCCTCCAGTGTCTTCAGGAAGGCTGTGTGGGGTTCCTGAGTTTGAGAGGGTGGCCTGTAGCATGCTACAAATTGTAGAGCAGTTTTGCCTATGGTTAATTGCACCTGGATGGTTTCCGATGCTTGCATTGCCACCAACCTGGAGGTGTGGGTATCCTTGATGAATATGGATACACCCTCCTTTGTGGTGTGGTCCGGGTTTTGGGGCTGGAACGCATGATATGAGGTAAAACCTGATAGTGCCGGGTGCTCTCAGGAGCCTTGAACCAGGTTTCAGTTACAGCACAGACATCGATGTTCTCCATACTGAGAAGGGCCTCGAGTGCGTGCATTTTGAGATTTAGACTTCTGGCATTGAGCAGCATTACCCTTAGTTTCTTCCCATTTTTGTTTTCTAGGGTGGTAGGTTTAGAATTTGAGCCTTGCCTAAAAAGGCACTATGGGGGTGGCAAGAGCCTTAGCCAATATCCGGAATCCCAGGGTGACAGGTGCAAGCCGTCCCTTGCGAAGCAGCGTGGCTTGTCAAGCATGTCATCCCAGGCAGACAGACACTGGATCCCCTTTGAATGACACCAGAAATTAAGCCAATTGTTAAAGCTGATCATCTTGTCTCTATGTTGTGGCATCATTCTTGGTGAAGGAAGTATACTGCTCAGGGTCAGGGTCATACCTGCCTGGGCTACATAATCAGAGAGCTCCTCTATGTCTCTTTTCATGTAGTCCAGGGAGGTACGTCTCAGGTCGTTCACACCAGCATGGACAATGACTGTGTCATATTTGTACTTGCTGTGGAGTGACCCGAGCGCTTGTGTTATGTGGCGGATTCTAGCGCCCGATAGGCAGCTTATTGTGACCCTCTCCTTATTCAGCCTGGTGAGTGGGACATCAGTGTGTCTGACTATGGAGTCACCTATGACAAGTATGTTTGGTGTTGTATTTGGCCTTAAGGGCTGTAACTGCTTTGCACACTGATTTTGTGGTTTATGTGTTGCCTGTGGTGTGTCATGAGGTGGCAGTTGCTTGGGTGTCTGCTTTGGAGGCCTCTGCTGTTTAGGTAAATTTTTGCTCAGAGCCTCCGAGTATGTCTTTGTGTGTTTATGTGTTTGATTCATTGTTGTGATAGCTTTATGTGTGACTGGTTTTGTGGTGTGTGTAGTTGCCTTCTCCTCCTGTCTGGTCTTGCCAGCCCTGAGTTGAGAGAGCTCAGCCTCCAGTTTGACCATATAGCTGCATCTCTTGCAAGAATTTGTGTTATGTGGGAGGAGGAGAGGGCTGTCTGTGTACATGAGGCAATTGTAACATTGTCTCAATATTCCCAGATTCACCAACTGGACAGGAGAGGACGCCAGCATCTGGCCCTTCGACATGCTAGAGAAATTAAGTTGTTAGGGGTGTAACTGAATAAGAGAGGACTTAGTAAGGAAGTGGGTACTCCTGGGGGGGGGGGGGTTGCTAGTGAGGGACTTTGTATATACCATAGGAAAGTGTTGATTTGCACTCAGAATAGTTTCAGGCAATGCAGAGATATGCAAATGAGCCAATGGGACAGATTCTAAAAGAAAGTTGCAGACTGTGCAGCACACTGAAGAAAGATGTCAGTGCATCAGTGGTGGATGTGATTTAATAATGGATGATAAAACAGTGCAGAATATCTGCAGACTCTGCAGATGCCTGTCAGATTCTGAGATGCAATAGGTGCACCCATTACAATTTAAATGGGATAGAGTACTTTGCAGACAATTTTCTGAAACCATTTGGTGGAGGCCATATGTTCTTAGCCTTAATACTACTTTATTCTACAAATTCCTAAACAATTCTGCATATTCTGTAAACATAACTTAAAAAAAAAGCATACAACTGGGATTTAATGCACTGGAATAGTCTGGGATACTGCAAGCCATATTAGAGAACAATCTGCAAATGCATCTCTAAAGGCATCCAGCAAGGCACAAAAACCAGGCTGCAGTTAAGACAGCTTTCTGAGCAGGAAATAATGTATGCAGATATATATATATCTATATATATATATATATATATATATATATATGTATATATATATATATATATATATATGTATATGTATGCAGATATATATATATGTATGCAGATATATATATATATATATATATATATATATATATATATATATATATATATATAGATAGATATAGATATATATATATATATATATATATATATATATATATATAGATATAGCTATAGATATATATATAGATAGATAGATAGATAGATACAGATTAGACTGAGAGCTGGTGCAAGCTGTGTGTGGGAAATGTGCAACCCACATGTGTACACTCACAGTCTCTGTGGTAACTCAGTACTGGTAGATACAAAAGTCTGCCTGAGTCTGGGTATACTGACCTTTGGGACATTTCAGGGTCATAAGGTAGATCCATTAGTGGTGTCCCAGACAGCTGCCAGTCACATTCTTGCAAAGTTACTGGCAGCAATGTGCACCATAATGGATGAATACATCCAAACAACAGCCATGGAGAGTTGAAATGTTATTCAACAATTTTATGCCATAGCCAACTTCCAACATGTCCTTGGTGCAACTGACTGCACATATGTCCCAATCAAAACTCCAGTGGCACCTGACATCGAATGGCACATCAGAAAGGGGTGGTCATCACTCAATTGTCTGGTGGTGTGCTCTGTAGATGGCCTCATTAGCAATGTCATGGCAGTGCCTTATACACACATAATATAGCAAGGAACACATCCAGATGTCTACAGAGCAAACATCTCCACATGAATACTCTCTGCAAGGTACACTATCAAAGGGAACCACACTGGCATATGTGTGGCATGTATGAGGTATACACAACAGAATTTGTCATTGTACAAGCAGGATATCATTATACAGATAACTAGACTGAGAACTCGGCAGTACAATAGGCAGTACCACAATAAATGTAGGCCCATGTAGTGTATGTGAATACATCAGCACAAATATAACCTAATTTCAGGGGTCCTCACTGCTACATTACACATAGTGATGTGTAACAGAGGTGACCTGTGCCTGACATATAAGGCCATGTCAAACCCAGATTTGATGAATATGCTTCACCTCAAAAAATCTAGATCCCTCAGAACCACAAGGGCGGGAGACTTAAACCTTGACACGGTTATAAATAGAACGTGCTGGAGGGACAGATTCATCACCCAGAGACTCCCTATGCTGTGGAACAAAATCCCGGTACATGTGAGGCAGAGCACCTCTCTGGTCTTGTTCAAGAGGAATCTTGACCAATGGATGGGAGATTGCAGATATACCCCAGGGATTACTTCAGCGTCACTGCTTGACAGAGGCACAGCAAAATGATAGGCATAGTTTTTATTCAAACTAAAGGGGTGGCGAAAGCCACATAACTATGGGCTAGGCTTATAAATGCCCTTGGGCAGATAGCCTAGTATGAACCTATGAACCTATGAACCTATGAACAGTATCATACAACATACTATATGGCATATAGCAGCATGAGTAATGGCAAACATATCAAGGACCAGCTTAACTGAAACATACTACAAACAAGTTTCGCATCACATGCCTTATGTAGAATGCACATATAAGGCATCACTACAATGCATAGATTATTGCAGCAACATAAGTCAATTAGATGTAAGAGTATGTTTAATCACACAGAGCATCAATGACAGTCAGTTCATATCAGCCATGGAACATGCAGCATTGTTTTTGATACAGCAGCATATGTATAGATATGTGTGTGGAAGCAAGTAGATATAGGAAGGCTCAAATGGGAGGTATGTATCAACAAAAAGATAACAAAGAGAAATTTGTCCACATAAGTGCATTTAGTGCTGCAGATGAGATATGCACAGTACCTAACTAAAATGCCATAAGTAACACAGGTATGCATACAGAGGCATATCTGCACACGTGAGAGTGGCTAACAACAAGGAAATGTGTAATGCAGCAATCAATGCTGGATTACTAAGATAACATTATGTTAATCATAAAAATACTTGCTGTATGTCAGCTAGCAAGAAATGCAAATGTGGTAGCACAGAGATTGACACATAGTACATTGCTGTCATCAATATCTGAACTAACATATAATAGTGACAAACATGCATAACATAACACAGCTTGTGGCCATATAGGTCAGATAAATGATCAGAAACAAATGTATGGCAACAGACATTTGAGAAACCGCCTACAGATGGATTACTCAGTAGTTAGCAGAGCGGTCATCATTGCCACAGAGTAAGAATGACACAACAGGACACAGCTCAGACCAAGTGTCAGTGTTACTGTAAAGCAATCTAGGGTGTCCATGTTGATGGTTCACACCATGGTCCTGGCTGCTCCTGTCATATCTGGAATCACTCTGCTGATAGTTCTTTACCAAGGAGCTGGTTGTAGGGATACTAGTATTTTGGGATACAGTGTGGATAGGAGCTGTAGTGTGATTTGTCTGTCTGGACATGACTGCTGGGTTCACAGTTGATTGACCAATGGCAGATGTACATGCGTGTTGCAACACAGACAATACAGACAATGATGTATGGGGGCTTTGTGTGGGTCTGATGAAAGGGGGGGGGTCTGCCTAACCCCACTGGAGGTTATCTGTTCAGTATAGTTAGGGCAAGTAACACCTGGTTGTACTATGGCACTTCTCATGCACTGTTCTAATAAGGTTTTCAACAGAGTATGCAACAGAAACCAAACTGTCATGCTGTGCAACCAGTGTTGCCATGATCTCTCCATGTCTGCCCTCCTGAACATTATGTAACACATACAGTTGGTGTTCTAAATAATCAATGGAATGGGCAAGTGCATGCAGGTCAAAACCATGACTTTGCTTTGAACATCCATGTGCCTGTAATCAGACACATGTCCATGCATTTCAGCTATACTCCCACGTATAGTCCGATGGGCAGTAATGGTCCATCAAGGGGGACAGTCACCATCAGTACCAGAGTCAACATGGGACAGCTGTCATCATAATGTTTGTCATCTGATACCTCGAGATCATCATAATAGCTGACCACATTATCCTTCCTATCGGAGTCTACACCATGAATAACATGTCTGTCCACTTTTGGAATGGACAATGAACCCAGTGCAATGTCCTGTGTACCACTGTTCATACTGTCAGAGTGAGGCACATCACATCCCACCTTAGGATCAGTAGACAGACTACTGGAGGAGGCAGGTAGTGGACATGCTGCAAAAACAGACAGATAATACATGTCATATACATTCAAAAACATTAAATGAGGCAGCATAAGTCTGACATTTTGGACAAATATATAACTTCATTTACAGTGGCAAATCTGGACTTACCAGGTTAGCATTGCTGTGGATAGTACAAGGGTCCTATAAAGCAGAGATATGCCATGCCATTCCCATCTCAAGCAAATCTCACAGAAAATATGATTCCAACTACAAAAAACTACCTTATACACCCTTCTCTGACTTACCTGCCAGTTGTGAGGGTAGAATTGACAACATCATGTAAAAAGAGGAACAGAAACAACTCAATTCTGAGCACATGCAAAGCATCATATAGCATTCAACGTGACATAAAACACACAGTAAATAAAATATACACATACTGGATGGGCAAAGATCTTGTTCATATTGCAGTTGCCCTATGCTAGTGAACAAGACCACACTAGTCATTAAGGGCAGATATATAATTAAAAATATTGAAATGCCATACCACATATGTCTTCCTTGGTTGGGGAATGTATCTTCTGTTGTAAAGTGGAATCCATATTTTAAAATCGAATACAAACGACATATGAGTACACTCTTCAGTCATAACAGGAGGCAGAGGCACACAGTAGATCTGGATCAAACTACCATAATATGGAGACACGTGACAAGCAGTGCAGATGTCCTTATGATGTGCCTATGTAAGGAACAAGCCAGCATTAATATTATAGATGACATGTAGACTAAACAGTGTTGCACCATAGCAACAGTATAGACAACCTTACCAAGTCTGTCTGTGCCTGGTAGTTCACATTCCATGTTGCACAAAGATGGTTCATATTCTGGTCCCTTCTATAAGTGTAATAGGAGGTAATAATGGTTTTATGGAAGGGATTGGAGGTAATAAGTGTGTTAGTGGGCATGAATTAAACAGAAGTTGCATTGTAACCTATAATAGAGATGTGGAGGTTATTAGAAACATCCTGATAAATAATTGTAAGGTATTTGACATTTGCAACATGGGACAGGAAGAAAACAGGGAGGACCCCTATGGTTATCTATAGAAGGGACTGGAATATGAAAGACATACTTGAAAATGGACTTTCAGTTCCAAAAAGAGTAAACAACAGTAGTAGAATGTTAAAGTGTGACAGGTGCTCCCAGTGTACCTATATATAAGAGGTGTACCTGAGATACCAAGAGAGTTGTATACACTGCTGTATGTTAATAGTACAACTCTTTTTATATTGGGAAAATGTAGAGAGAGCACTTAAAGACTGGGTATATAAACACAAAAGGGCATTAAAAAACAGCACCTTAATAATGCACTTTGGAAACATTTTATTGAGCAGCCTTTCCACACGTTTAGATTTTTATATTAGATGTATTAGATAGCGATTTGAGAGGATGGTCATGGAAAACTAAACTGGAACATAAGGAACTTTGATGGCAGATTATAACTAATGCCAATAGTCCTCCAGACCTGAATGATACTGTATCCATTACCTGTTTGTTAAAAATGAAGGCACTTTATAGGTAAAAAGTGGTAATATGCATTTTAGAAAATGTTTTTACTTGTTTAATATCGAAGGTACACAGTTTTTGCCATAATATTCATAACATTTTTTTTCTAATTGTGTTTGACATAGGTGGTTGTTGCACACAGTAGTATGGTTTATTATGAAAGGATTTTACCGTGTAATGTTTATATTCTTCATTAATTACTGTAAAAACGTAAGCAATGCAGGGTAGGGTTTTTAGCTGGCTTCATTATAAAGTGTGTGGATGTTTTTAATAAGACACTGAAGAAGTCCTGATTAATTAAGTGGGATAAAAGTGCTTAGTGGGAACACAGTATTTTTATGCTTGTGGAATAAATACCTTCGTACCTCAGCTACTTTTAGATTATTGTTTCCAAGTGCCGTTTTCTAGTTTCGGTGGACTTATTTGCAAGTTGTACATTGGTGGATGCTATGGTTACAGCTTTGACAGGGGATTACGCTGTTTGATTACCACATATTTTCTTGTGTACCTCTTGTATGGAAATCAAACAATAAATGTATCCTCAAGGTTGTATATTGTATGATTATCAGTCATAATTATTGATATTTTGCTGAGTAAAGACATTTTGGGAACATTGCTGTGGACTGTGCATTCCATTTGAGTGTGTGTTGTCGTCACATTTCATTTATAGAAAATCTGACCATGTACTCTTTTGACTGTGGCATCTTTGAAGGATAGTATAAGAGAAAATGTAAATGACTACAATCCACGTGACCTTGTTTCTGTTAGTTTGAATCTCACATCAGACATTTATGTCTTATAATATACAGCAATTTGTTAACTAGTGAGGTAGGCTTGTTTCCTCACTAGCTATTTCTTTATTTTTATTTTTATTGTAGTATTACTTTATCTCCTTATTGTTTTGATGATTTTGTTTTTGTCTCTGTCCATACTTACTATGATAGTGTACGTGTTTATATTTGATATACACCATCTATTTGTTCAGTAGTCCAAAACTGATAATTGTTACACATTCTACACATAAGATTGCATTGCTGTTGTTATGAGTGCAATATTATTGTCCATTTGGGCAGAGACATCCTAAATGTGCTGTATGCTGTATGACAGTATATACACATTGTATATATTGCTAGAGGATATATGTTACTGTTGTACAGCACACTCACCATAGCATCACTGTCAATAAAGCACAACATTTTTTTGATTAAATTGAAACATGTACCAAATGCAGACAACAAAATTCTTTGTATACTGCATTAGGACTGTTTCAAGTGTTATCTTGAAGTCTCCTAGTGTATCCTTACTTATGTGTAGCCAAGGACACATGCCATGTCATGTTTCAACTATGTAGTCATAGATCACTGTTATTATACTTCCATGAAGTTATTCATACAGAGCAAAGAATTAGTAGCTCTGCAAGTAGTGTTTTGGACTTTGGTGTGAGTGCTGTAAGTTT
>NC_056734.1:654929952-654982452 GCF_019279795.1 Protopterus annectens | reverse complement strand
ATCGAACATTTGAAAGTTCTAATGTTTTAATGGAGATCTCCATACAATGCAGAATGGGAAGATTTCTTTTTTCTGCACTATAGTGCAATCTCAGAGTTGATATATTTAAAGAGCAGGCGGTGTGGAGGGTGAAGGGGTGCTTGCCCCCCCTGCATAAAATGTTCAGGTAGGTCATTTGGTTATTTGTGTAGTTTATTTATTTATTTTTTTTATTAGATGCTAGAAGTTTTAAAAGTTCGATCATATGGTGTCGACCATATGACGGTTGAAGTTTTGAAAGTCCGATCATCTAATATAGACCTGAACAGACACATAACTGATAAATTCATTTTCATTTCACTTCCACATCACTTACATAACACTTAGTTTCTGCACTGGATGTATGCTTCATATAGCTTGTTGCACATATTGCTGTTTTTCCTTTATTGTTGAGGCTGTTTCAGGGATATATAAGGATATACAATTATTGTCGTTTTACAGAGTGTGACACCAATGTCAGTCCACCAATTCACCAATGAAGATGTGCATGACCACTTCTTGCTCAGTCAGACTTCGAAATGAAGCCAGACATCAGGATGATGATGATGATAACAGTGCGAGACCAGAACCAGCATACTACAAGATTGATAGTGATGACAACTTCCACCATGCCAGCCAGATGACTTCAGGGACCAGATCCATGATACTGTGACCATGATCAAGGCACATCTGTTTTATTTTACCAAAGCAATGTATCCCTCTGTTGAGAAAATATCCATGGCCTGTCACACTGCTGGTATTACCAACGCAGACTGACATTCCCCATTGCCTTTGGGAATTCCATGTTGTTATCATATGAATGGCACTACTGGTGAATTCCCATAATGCAGCCTATTTATTCTGGCACACACCACTGTTGTGTGTATATAGACTATATTCTAACACCTGTACATTCTACATGTATGAAACATATGTTAACATACCTTTCCAATCATCATAATAAATAATAAATAATATAGCAGCCTTAATTTGTAAGGCTGTATGACAGAAAGCTCCTAACATCACATACAGATCAGTCACCAAATGTACGGCTATAGCATGTATGTGTCTTTCACCACATATGGTGTACTATAGTTGCATATCTACAACTGTTCTCTGATTGGTCATACACATTTACACATTGTATTCATATCACTTTCCATGAGTGTGCCAGCTGTCATCTTATTAGCATGGCAGTATATATGGGTATGTGATATTCGAGCCTACTTTTGTTATGGACCTATGTCATTTGCTGTTTAGCTATTGCATAGTACAATGTTGTTTGTGTCATTTGCACACAGACATGTTTAATCACCCTAAAGCACTACGAACGTGTTTAAGGCATTCGCCATTTGCATTAATGTACCTTGCAAGGACTTGCAGTCCAACTTCTGTTGTGGACAGATACATGTGCAATATATCTCCTTCACTGTGGTTGTCCTGCTTTATTCTGTGCTGGCTTTTTCCTGTTAGCATTTCCTTACTAATTTGGACCTATGTTGTCCATCTCCATTCCCCTTTATAGCTTTGGCTATATGTTTCACATATATATGGTATATGTATATGTGTATGTTCACCTTTTCGTAACCTATCATCATCGTAATGTAGGTGTACTGGGAAAATTTGACATTGTGCTGCTATGTTGGGTATCATACACATGCAAGACATATACACACAAGGTGGTGGCAATTGAGTAGAATTCATCAGTGTTTGTTTTACTTGCGTGTTATACATTACCCAGAAATTAATATGTTTCCTGCCTGTGAAGAGGCTTATCGTACTTATCTTTTATTATTCATATGCCATTTCATACCGTATGTGTATGACCATGTACTTCATATTTCATGTCCTTGGTGTGGGTATATTTGATGTGCCTTCTTCCTCTTTGACTTATATAATATCATCACAAGTCACGCATTTACATTGTATACCTGAACACCCATCTGTGCTGCCTTTGGCATGGTATGTTTTCTCTGCTATAAGGATCACATTTCTCCTCTGTTGGTAGTGTGCATATTTATTGGCTTAATACACATCTGCATTAATCTTTTGCTGCTGTACTGCTATTTGACGCTGTGCTTAGTTGTTTGCCCATCACATTCAAGGCTGGAGGTTCCAGTCTGTCCACTACTCATCAGCTCCTGCATTTCCTTACCTGGATTTGATCATCCTCACTGTTGCTTGGCTTGCACTTGTGCTACTGACAGCCTAGTGGATGATGGTGTTTAATGTCCACTGTGTACTGCAATGACAGCAATCCCCAGTGTCATACACCTACCATCAGTCATACTCCTTTTAGTATGACTGTCACACAGTTTGCAACATTTCATCACTGCTTTGTGCATTAGTACATATGTACTTTTGAGATGCACCATGCTGGTGCAGCAGTTAGTGTTGTCACCTCACAGCAAGAGGCTCTCTCATTTGATTCTCGGCTGGTGTGCCTTCTGTGTGGAGTCTGCATGTCCTCCCTGTGGTCAAGTGAGCTTTAAAGACATGCAGGGAGGTATATGTGTGTGTGTGTGTGTGTGTGTGTGTGTGTGTGTGTGTGTGTGTGTGTGTGTGTGTTCCTTCTTTGAAAATTGGGCACCGGGCTGGCAACTCGACACTGTAAAAACATAACTGTCATGCAATCTGCAGAACAGTGATCCACTGTGGCAACACCTAACTGGGATAAGCCAAAAGAAAAAACCATGGCTGACATGAATCCTTATGCTTTTTTTCATTTTCCTTCACTTATTTTGTACAGTCCATATGTGTATTCTCTGTGTTCCTTACCTTTCCTTTATGTGTATTACTGACCTTCATCTGTCATGTCTTGTGATACTTGTTATATGTTTATACTTGCACTTTTCCCAACCGTGTGTTTTCCATTCCTTCTATTCATAGACATGGAACCTAGCAGAGATAGGCAACCTGTAAGCACTTGACCACCCATGCCCAAGCCTACATATATCTTTAAAAAATAACTCTAAGGTATCAAGACTTATTAGACACATTTAGGAAGTATGGCTAAGCTTGAAAAGGATGCCCTGGGATCATTCTACTAGTTATCATCCATAAACATATGGATTAAAAAAAAAATATTACTTTTTGCAAAGGCAAAAAACCCAGAGAGTGTAGAAATAGGATGCACAAAACACTGCAGCAAGGAGGATGGGGAGTCCTGAATTTTTGGGAATATGAAGTAAGTTATAATAAGGTAATATTATTTACAGACCTGAGGACAGGATAAGCCTATATGTTTTGAAGTGGAGTTTCAGGTACCAATGCAAATGGAATATTCAGAAAATATTATTACCAACAAAATATGAGATCCATGTTGAAGTTGAGTTGTTTAACAGAGATTTTGCTTGAATTATTGGACTAGAAAATCAAAGGAAAATATGTGGTTAGGAATGATAATTTGGGCTAATCCTAAAATAAATAAATAAATTGAGAGACAGCAGTTTGTCAAAACTGGATAAAAAGCGGCATATAACATGTGATGAATATTTAGGATATAGAGGAGGCAGCCATCTCTCCCCTCAAATGCTACAACAGAGGAATACCTTGATGCAGAATATTCCCTGGTGGCAGTACTTACAACTTAAATCAAGTACAGGGAAAACTATACAAATAAGAGATAATGTACAGTCTATATGTAATCAAAACAGAGTTACTCAATAAATTGCAGCTGCTCTATGTTTGGTGTCTTTTGCCTGAGATCCAGAGTGCTTCTGCTTTTGACCAAGGCATCCAAGGATAAGTGCAAGAAAATAAGTATATTTTGTGATTCTACTGCACCTTTTAAACTGTATTTTATCTAACTGCTGCAATGTTTCTGCTTTTTACTGTTGTGACTGCGACTGCATCATTCTCTGCACTTGATTTTACTGTTACCCTAGACAGCATAGACTAGATCCAGATCTGCTGACTCTAGCCTATATTGATACACTTGAACACTAAACCAGCCATCTTACATTAAGAAGGACTCCCCTACACCCTTGTGGCAGACGAGTGTAGATCCAGGCTTGAACTGGGGATTGCTGGAAGAAGGTTCATTGTGTGCTGTCCTATGGCTAGATTAGCTTAAAAGTGTTTATTTTTGCCTGTATTTAAGTCTCACATTTGATTGTTGCTGCACTTTGTGCAGCAGAGGTTAGTGCTGCCTCATATAGACAGAAATGCCTTCAAACAAAATTTTTCCCTAGACATCTCTCAGTGGAACCCTCCCAATCTTCCTTGCTGCATTATGGGCAACTCAGCTGTGCACTCATCCCCAAACTTCAATAGAATAAGCCTCTTGTTAATCCTAGCACATAAACTGGTCTAACTAGCCAACTCCCTTCCCTAATAGTACATGCGGTAAAAGCCTGCTATAATGGACAGGCACCCATCATCTCTCTTGCCAGCCTGATTGACATGGGCATCCTGAGGCAGTGTAGTAATTGCCTCATGTATACTGACAGCCACTTACTCCTAAAACAAACAAATACCCTATATAAGAGATGTAATTATACTATGAAATTGGAATTGATTCTGTCTTCTTCCTCTTCTTCTTCTTTTGGCTGCTCCCATTATGTGTCACCACAGCAGATCAACTGTTTCCATTTCTTCCTGTCCTCTGCATCTTGCTCTGTCACACAAACCACCTGCATGTCCTCTCTCACCACATCCATAAACCTTATCTTAGGCCTTCCTCTTTTCCTGTTACCTGGCAGCTTCATCCTTAGCATTTTTTCCCCAATATACTCTGCATCCCTCCTCAGCACATGTCCAAACCAATGTAATCTTGCCTCTCTGGCTTTGTCTCCAAACCTTCCAACCTGGGCTGACCCTCTAATATACTTATTCCTAATCCTGTCCATCCTCGTCACACCCAGTGCAAATCTTAACATCTTCAACTCTGCCACGTCAAGCTCTGAATCCTGCCTTTTTGTCAATGCCACTGTCTCCAACCCATATAACATAGCTGGTCTCACTACCCTCTTGTAGACCTTCCCTTTCACTCTTACTGGTATTTGTCTGTCACAAATCACACCTGACACTCTTCTCCACCCACTCCATCCTGCCTGTACTCTCTTCTTCACCTCTCTTCCACACTCACCATTACTCTGAACTGTTGTTCCCAAGTACTTCACCTTCGCCACCTCTACTCCCTGCATCCTCACAATTCCTCTGTCCTCCCTCTCATTCACACACATATATTCTGTCTTAGTCCTGCTGACCTTCATTCCTCTTCTCTCTAGAGCATATATCCACCTCTCCAGGGTTTCCTCCACCTGTTCCCTACTCTCACTACAGATCACAATGTCATCTGCAAACATTAAATTGGAATTGATTCTATCACGTAACAGCAAACTTGACATCAAACTGGTTGTCAGCACACATGCTTCACAAATAAGGACACAACAAATAAACCTATATATGCAGAAGTTCTCACTAGAAGCCTAGCAAAAGATCGGAGACTTCCCAAATGTAAACCACTTGCACACAGTACAATACAAATAGAAACCTCTACACATAATAACACACCCACCAGTGTCTCAGCAAATAAGCCACTAAGGCAAGACACCTCTAAACCTAATGTTGTGATCATAGGTGAGTCTATAGTGAAACACACAGATGTCCTCCTCACCAGGCAGGACAAGGAGAGGACCACGGTCAGCTGTATGTCAGGTGCCAGGATCCATCAAAACACGCATGCACTCAAGTCACCTAACAGGTACTGTTATGACTCTGTCATAGTCCATGTTGGGGTGAATGACTTAAGACTTACCTCTCTGGACTATATGAAGAGAGATATGAATGAACTCTCAGATTATGTGTCCCAGGCAGGTATGAACATAGCCCTAAGCAGCATTCTACCTTCACCCAGGATGATGCCACAATATAAACAAAAAATGATCAACTTCAACAATTGGCTTAGCTTCTAGTGTCAGTCCAGTGTGATCCAGTGTCTGTCTGCCTGGGCAGATATGGTCAACAGGCCACACTGTTTTGCCAGAGATGGTCTGCACCTGCCTCCTCTAGGCTTTCAGACACTGGCAAAGGCACTTGCCTCTCCCATAGTGCCTTTTTAGGCACTGTCAAAACAACAATATTTCTGATGTAACAAAATATCCTTGAGACAAACTCAAGATTCTGTTGCTTAATGCTATGAGTCTAAACAGGAAACTGCATGCTCTGAAAACATTCGTCACTTTGAAAAATGCTGATGTCTGTAGTCACAGATACATGGTTCACAGCTGCAGAGGGCACCCTGGCTGTGCAAGGCTGCAATGCCTTTCACACATTCAGACCTCAAAACAAGCATGAAAGAACCAAAGGTAGAAGTGTATCTATCTTCATTAAAGCCAAGTACACCTTAAGACTGGTCAAACAGTATGAGTCTCTCAAACTACTCAGTGTCCAACTATCTATACACAAAATACTCAATTGCATCATTGCTGGCTACAGGTCCCCCACCATGAACCAAGAGAAGCAGACCACCTATCTGCACTTACTGGAGTCACTTACCATACAGCCCAACACTTTAGTCATGGGAGATTTCAACTATCCTTCCATCGACTGGGTGACATACACAAGCACAAACATGCTCACCCAGAGGTTCCTGGACTTTGTCAATACATATGCTCTGGAACAGATAGTTTGCACCTCCACAAGGGGCTCAAATGTCCTAAACATAGTACTCACCAACATGGGGGGGGGGGGTCACTGCACCCTCTTTGCGATGCCCTCCCTGTTAAGGTTAGACCATAAATCAGTCTCATTTGATGTAACTATTGGACCTGACATCCACAAAGGAACAACAAAACAAAAAAACTTATCTAACGCAAACTACAGCCTACTAAGTGATGGTATAAAAAGTTTTACAACCCCCCACAATCACAGAAACAATGACTCCTATGTAGAGGTGTGCACAAATGCCCTGTATAAACACTTAAGCAACCGTATAGACTCAGCTGTGCCTGACTGGATTAAAATCAGGTCCTCCCGAAAAAACAAGCCATCCTGGTGGACCTCAAGTATAAACAGGTTATATAACAAAAGGAGGAAACCAATGTCTAAAAACAAGTGGGAAATGACTCATCAGAGGAAGATTTCCTCCCATAGCTTGAACAAGCAAATCAGAAATCTTGTAAAGTTCTCTAAAGCTAATTATGAAGGTAAAATATCATCCCTAGCTAAAGATAATTATAAGGCATTCTTTAATTATGCCAGAAACCTAAAAGGGAATGCCAAGCTTTGTGCAGAACTGGTAGTAGATGGTACTTCTCATACTATACTGGAGGAAATTGCTAACCTAGTTTCTGACAGATTTGGCTTAATTTTCACAGCCCCCCCCCCCCCCGTCCCCACCAGTCATACCTCAAAGCTTACCTGACACTGGTCCTCTGCCTAGTATCTCTACAGATTAGGTCATATCTGTGCTCTCCAAGATTAATACATGGCTACAATGGGACCAGATACCATCCCAGGTTGCTTATTAAGCAATCTAAAACAGGATCTAGCGGACCCACATGGCGTTCTCTTTAACCATAGCCTGAGAACTGGCTTTGTTCCAGCATAGTGGAGAACAGCAACAGTAATCCCCTTGCACAAAGGGGAGGTCATCAACCGAACCTAGGAACTATAGCTCCATAAGTCTAACCAGCCTCATCTGCAAGGCTACAGAAAGAATCATAATGGACCTTATCAAAAGGGACATAGGCAACATTCAGACTCTAGACCGAACCCAGTTTGGCTTCGTTAAGGGTAGATCATGCTTATTAAACCTAGTAGACATCTTCCAGAAAGACACCAAAGCCCTAGATGAAGGTAAGACAGTGCACACTGCCTATCTTCACCCAGTCAAGGCTTTTAACACAACCTCCCACTCAGTTATCACTGAGAAACTCTCCTAGCTGGATTAACTTACATCATTAGATGGGTAGCAAACTGGCTCACCGACAGAACACATACTGTCAATGTTGGTGACTCCACCTCTGCCAGTAGACCCATCACCAGTGGCATACCACATGGATCTGTGCTGTGCCTTTTACTGTTTGGAATCTATTTCTCAGATAGAGAATGCTAAAGTAGATAGCCTTTGGCTTACCAAGTTTACTGATTATTGCAAATTGGGTCTAATCATGGAGCCCCCCAACGATATTAACGTATTACATGAGGGGCTAACACAGACAAATGACTGGTGCCAAAGCCATAGTCTAAAACTAAACACAAAAAGGTGCATTATTATTCCCTTTACATACACACATACATACATACATACATGCATACATACAAATGTTTCAAGCATGGGCATTAAGCCCTTCTAGCTTACCAACATACCACAACACTTGTTCCCATAATAAATGTCCAGGCTGCTCTTAAAGATATCTAAACTAGTACTTGCTTTAATGTAAACTGGTAGTCTGTTCCAAGCATCAGCTACTCTGTCAGAGAACCAATTAGTACACTTCTCATTCCTATAGAATCTTCTACATAGGTTACCTGATGATTCTCTAGTACTTTTTGATAACCCCAAGCATTCCCAGAGGTAGTTGTCCCTAAATGCCCTATATACCTGAATAAGATCTCCACTTAAATATCTGTAAGCAACACTGTACAAGTTCAGATATTTTAGTCTTTCATAATAACTTAGATTTTCACATCCATGGATGCCCTTAGTATATTTCCGCTGTACTCTTTCCAGTTTATTCATGCTTGTTTTCCTATAGGGTTTCCATATTGTTATTCCATACTCAAGTGTGGGTCTAATGTAACTAACAAACAATGACTTCATTATGTTTGATTTCCTAGACTTTATAAATCTTTTTATACAACCTATAGTTCTATAACTATCATTAGCCAATTGGTTGATACAATTAGAAAAACTCATAGCTGAATCTACCCATATACACAGGTCCTTAAGTGAGACTGCAATTTCAATCACTGTGTGTTGTACTAAATATTCACCTTTTAGTTTATGTCTCCCAAATCTCATATGCTTAGTTTTTGATGTATTTATCAACATATTATTCTCCTGTGCCCAAATGGTCAATTTAGTCCAATTATTTTGCAGACATGCCTTATCTGTAACACTTATAATCAGTTTACCCAATTTCAGGTCATCAGCATATAGACTGTAGAACACCTCAGATGAAAAAGTAAGGTCTGAAAGATGCAATCTAAACAAGTAAGAGCCTAGCAGAATTCCCTACTAATTACAATATTGATAGGACCCCCTAAGTTCAAACCCAGCAGTGCAAGATCTGGAAGCACAGGTAGATGACAATCTGAACTTCGACCACCAAAATTTCACAATGGTAAGGAAAGCTTTCTATGTTGAGCATCTCATAAGTAAGTGCATCGCATCCACATCTAAGGATGTTATAACTTCACTGTACTCGACCCTTATCAAACCATTAATAGAGTACAATGTCCCCTTCTGCATGTACCTCATCACACACCTGCAGCAGCTAGAAAGACCTCAGAGGTTTCTCACCAAGAAAATACAGTGTGTCCAAGCTATGACTTATGTGGGTAGACTGAAAGACTTATCACTGTACTCTGTAGTGTCTAGGCTGCTAAGAGGTGACTTGTGCCTGGTCTACATGGTAGTCTCTGACACTGCCCTGATGGATATGCTGTACATTCGCAAGTAAAATGGCCAAGAGTCACTTGCTCTAGGGATCTTCACCTAGCCTGTGACATTAACAGAGCATGCTGGAGAAACAGATATATCTCCAAGAGATTGTCATTACTCTGGAATAAATTTCCAATTCACATGAAGCAGATCTCCTCACTGACCCTATTCAAGCACAACCCAGACAATTGGATGGGAGACTTAAAATCCACCTTGAGGGTGGCACCCATGTCCCTCACAGACAGGGGTAGCTGGTGTTTATCATAGACTCACTATGTGAATAACATCCATCTAACCAAATACAAATGATGCAACTCAGGATTAATCTGGCTAGGCTTGTAAGGGCTCTTGGGCCACTAGTCTAGTAACCTCCTAAGTGCTACATGGTGCTTCTCATAGTTGTTCCTGAAAACAATGCTTGTTGGCATCTTAATACTGGCCATCACAATGTGAACTGAGTATAACAGCAATCTATTTACAGATAACACTAAAATTCAAAGAACAGTGACAGATGCAACAGAAAACATTTAGAGGGCAACATGGAGACTCTCAGAGCAGTTTCAAAAATAGTACCAAAGGGTTAATGTAAGGAAGGGTAAAGAGCTTCAGCTGGGCAATACTACAACTACTGTTACTACCAGTGATATTACTACTATTACTACTGACACTAATACTGCTACTATTACTGATACTTCTACTTAGTACTGCTGCTGCTACTACTACTGATACTATTACTACTACTTCAAGTACCGCTACTACTGGTACTGCTGCTACTACTACTGTTACTATTACTATTACTACCAATACTACTGTTAGTACTGCTGCTACTAATACTACTAACAACAATAATAATAATATTAAAGTGGAACCATATCAGGGAAAAATCAGAAAGGAGACATCAAGTACAAACTGAGGAAGCTGAATCTAAGCCTAAGAAGATTCCAGGTCATGTCTTTCTTTTTGAGAATAGACTTTAAAAATCAAGAGGTTGCATCACTCCTCTGTGGATCTCTGGTCAGACCTCATCCAGAACAGTATGTACAATGTTAGTGCTCATACATGAATATGGATATTAACTGGGTCAAAAAAGTACAAAAATGCTACCAGGGCAATGAAAGGAAAGGAGGACAACTGGTACAGTTAGAAGTTAAAAGATCCAACTCCATTCTCACAATAAAGTAACAAGACATGTAGTAAGGAAATATAAGGCACTTAGGGACAATACAATGACATACAGCACAGGAAGAGAGACACAAAAGGAAGGAAAGTACATGGCTGCCAGAAAAAGTTGAGAAAGATCACCCTAAGCATTAGGAAGACATATTTCATAGAAAGAAAAGTGGATAAGTAGAACAGGTAAACTGAGTAGATTAAATGCTATAATATCAGAGATGCCTTCCAAAGAATATTTGGAAAGTCTGAATCAGAGGATCATAAAAGGAAAATACTAGCTCTTATTTGAAATTTGAATCTACAAACTCTAACTTTCTGTGTTGGTGTCACAGCTGCTAGACTACCAAGTACTTCCAGCCAGGTAGATAATAAGTTTTCCCTTAAAAGTCTTTTGTTTTCAAGCAGGACACCTCAAGCATAGTGACTCAGGTCAAATTACATATGCTCACTCACATGCAGGGAATGTCTAGTAAGCTATGAGAAGGTAAATAGGATGCAACAACTGAAATGTGATAGCAACACAAATTGAAGAGACAAGATGGGTAACTTGCACTTTTTCCTCAATCATACATTTTTAATGTGACACAAATATTTTAACATGCATAGCAGAATGTACCTGTAAATACTGCATGAAAATTAACAGGTGAATTCTGCCCTCTCACTTACCCCTTCCTAAAAGACATAGTTGCACAGCTTTCTAATTGTATTAAGATATCATATTAGATTGTGCAGTAACTGCAACCACAGTCTATAATTTTGAATATGGATCTCCATGTAGAGGAAGCATTTAATTCTAAAATTATATGTAAAAGACTTTTAGAAACATTTTCAATTCAATATTTTCTTTTGCTAGTTTACATTTCTTTTCAGGGAAAGACCCAAGGTGGTATTCATATTGACTAAGAGAAATGTGGTCATGGCATTGGGGAACTTCTCCTTTTTTTCAGTGAGTGCCATGGGATTTTTTACATCCACATGAGCTACCACCAACAAAGGCAGATTGGGCCTCAGTTTAACATCTCATCCAAAGGATGGCACACTCAGGAGTGCTGCACTGCCCCTGTGCAAGAATGAATACCTGACACCCTTATGCTGAACTGCAGTATCAGTACTGGAAAATTAATCTAGGTATCTTCTGAGACAAAAGAACCCATATTATGAACACATCTATGCTATTTACAAGTTCATATGAGCATGTGAAATAAAAAAATATATATATTTATTCATTGTATTTAGTTATCAATGTGTAGAAGTAAGGGGATGAGATTATGAAGAAAATATTGAAGTTAAAGAAATCCATTGGGAAGACATGGTTTGAATGGGTTCCTATTGGATCAATGAAAATTCAAAATGTTGAATGACCTAAAGGTCGGAAAAGTCGGATTTCAATCTGATTTTTTTTTGTGAGATCTTGGTACAGTGAAGATTGGAATATTTGCCCTTTCCTCACTGTAGTGCAATCTTGGAGTTGATATATATATTTAGTGGGGGCTGGGGGTGCAGCCCCTCACAATTGTAAGTTTGAGGTCTTGCATTTCTGACCTTTAGGTCATTCGACATTTTGAAATTTGCTGCTCTGATATAGACCCGGTTTGAATGATCTTTTGAATTTCAAATGTATTTTGAAGTAAAAGCCTATAAATTTAATGTGATTTAATTATTTTGGATGCTATTGGTTTAATAAAACCATATGAAGGATACAATTCACTATTTAGATATCTTTTTAAAATGTGTAAATTAACAATCTGATGAAGTCTTAGTCTGAATTCATTTGGGAAGATGATAGTTCTTACTGTTACTAAAGTTTTTAGTTTAATACATTTAAGTACAAGTCTATTTAAATGCATTGTGAAGACGTGCTTCAGGATGTAAGAAACTTTGTATAGGGTTCATGTAGAGCTTACGGGTGCTTCTGTATACACGAAGTTGTGCTTGTGGTGGTGTGGTACACTGCAAATTAATGAAGTGTAGTGTGCTTAAACATAGCTTTGCTGTGTGCAACAGTGTTTTTGTGGCGGAGAAACCTCTTTGGGAATGCAGATAGCATTTCTGTATAAGGTTGCTGTCTGCAGCATGGCAATCATACCTCTCACCCTCTTACAGCAGGAAATCTGAACAAAGCTATAAATAACTGGGGGGGGGCAAAGGCCCAAAAATAGGGGTCATTTTTAAATACTGCCCTTAACAAATTTAAAACATTGATGGAATAACAGGTTTTGCATTAGCATGAATTATCTGAAGGGTATAAAATTTGAATCTTGAATATCTGTCATTATTTTCTGAATTCAATGCCTAATGAATTGACAGTTATTTGCCAAAAACCCAGAAATTTATGAGGAACAGACCAAAAATATGAAGCACAAATCTGGACATTCTGTGAAAATCTGGCCAGTTGTATGTAACAGTTTCACATACTTTTAAGTGTAAATAAAAATTATAAATTGGGATACTTATAAATCTATGTCATAATTTTTGTAGAACAAGGTAGCAGTTTTAAATATAGCTTTATATAATAGTTGTAATGCCGTAGGTGTGTGTCATTGCTCGATGCACACCTTCACTCACTATTGCACAGAGATTCTCTAAAAAAAGAAATGGGGAGACAGGAAAGTGGTGAGATGGAGAGCAAGCTGGGGGGAAAACAAAGTGAAAGGAGGGCAGGAATGTGCAGGAAGGGTGTAGGAAAGAACCACGGCTATCCATTTCTTCACCATTTAAAAATGATCAAATGTATACAGTATTTGACTTCAGACCATCACCTCCAGGGAAGGAGAGAGAGAGAGAGAGAGAGGTGACCACAACACAATCATGTTGTATAGACAATTGGACCAAATGAAGGGTGTCATGAAGACACGTGTGTGAAGTGGAGAGCTATGTATGGGACAATATTTTTTGGGGGGGCAGGTGCCCTTTTTTTTCCTTTTTGTAAGAGAGAGAGGAATGTTGGGGTAGGAACCTAGGTATGTGTAGGTAAGGAGGGTAGGTGAGGAAGCAATGGCAGACAGACAGAACATAAAAGATGAGACACAGGGGTGGTGAAGGACACAAGGGGGGGTGAACATTGTGGGTGGGAAGAGGGGGCGTTGGAGACAGTGAGACCCAAGTCCTCACCCAGTGGTCTGTCATCACTGTCACTTTACTGTGCCAATGGCTGCAGTGTCTGACATCTGTGTTATCTTGTATTATTCAGAACAACGATAAAGAGCAGTGCCTCTACCCAGCGTAGGCATGCACCAATTGTGTGGTGTACAATCCTATGCACCAACATTGGCAGTTCATCGCTGGTGACAGAATCACCACCTCTGCCATGGCTCCAGGAGGGAAGCACTAGCCTATCCTGAAGGGCAGAACTACCTGAGAGCCCAGGTAGTGTAGGGGCAGCGGAATGGGTGCTACCATGTTGTGCCTCTGACATGCTGGAACGTGGTGCCATAGCCAGTGGATTGGGGGCAGGTGGCTCCTGTGGGACAGACCTACCCTGCTTTGCTGTGGAAAAAAAAAGAAAATAATAAAAGAACTTAAGGGGTGAAGAGACAGAAAGAAAAGGGAGAACATTAGCAGCATCATAAATGACATACAATGCAGAGATACAATTATTTCACTCTGTTATGTTACCTTTACTTTAAACAGTACAAACTGTAAACAAATTTTTATAACATTTCTCAATGCTCATTTAATAACAGAAGCACATTATAGTACAGATTTCAGCCAGCAATCCTTGATCTGTGCATATATTGCCCATATGCAGGCTCCAACTCTACTAATTACATTTTCCAGCAGGCCATTTGTTCCACTGCTAGAGAGGTCTGCAGTTACAGTGCAATAATGATGTAAACATAACAGTACTTGTTCATTTGGTAGTTTTGGTATTTGAACCCACAACTGCTCACTACTCTCTATTACTGCAGTGTTCTGTGTTCCCACAAAGTACTGCATGCATACTTTCCTTTTACAGCTGCGAGATGTATACTCTATTTTATAGTACTGTATTCATAGGCCTCAAACTCTTACAGCAATACATGTAGACAAAGGCATATGTAATAGGGGTCCAAAGTCCAAAATATATAGATGACTCTTACACAGTTGCCCTTACAAACTTATTAAGGTGATACAGTAACAGGTTTTACACTTGCATGACTTTTCTGACGGGTCTGAGGTCTGAATCTCACATGTCTGACATTACTTAGTGATGTCAGTCCTCAACCCTTATGTAATTATTTGACTGAAAACCAAAATTATATCCTCAGCTATACAAAGACTGGACATTCTGTGGAAATCTATACAGTTAACAGGTATTGCTGTGTTACATACCAAGTCCACACCTCACAACCTCTTACAGCTAGAAATGTAGACCAAGCAATAAATACTGGGGGTACACAGGTGCACAAAAAGCAATACATTTTGCATATTCTTCTACAAACATAGAAACATGATACAATAGCAAGCATTGCAGTAGTACAGGCATTCTGAAAGGTAAGAAATATGAGACACACAGATGTCATTTTCTAACTGCAGTCCTCAATGCCTTGTCTAAGATTTGCCTGGCAAACACAGTTTATGAGAAGCAAACCAAAATTATGAGGCATCAGTCTGACCATTCTGCAAAACGTGTACAGTTGAGAGGTACTACAAAGCAGTGTTTAACTTTTAATGCTACAATAACAGTACTGTTGTGATGCATACATACCACATGCTGTTCACATCTATACCAATCTACATTCATGGGCTGTAATATTCAGATCATGATTTGCCTCAGCTGTGGAAAAAAACAGAACAGAACAGAATACCATTATGAATACCAAGCCTGACTATATGCAGCTTTAAACTATTACAATTAATGTCTGAAAGTCATACTTACACATCTGTGGATACCACCAGTCCAGCATTCCTCAATCCAACTTTCAAGGGTATCCCTCCTCCTCATCCTGAGTTTATGGTAGTTGTTCCTACACTGTTCACCAATGTGTGGGATACTGGTAGCAGTGGTCAAAGCCTGCCAGACTATTCCATGCCTTTGTCCTTGATTGTGAGCCATGATAGTGCCTCTGCAGGAGCCAGGACCCATGGACATTCACTAGGAGTCCAAGAAACACTTTGGACTGCTGGATCTCTAAATCTCAAAACCTCTCCAGAAATGCCTTCCTTGTCTGTCATAGAGCAAGACAAATGTAGAATGATATTTTCTCATCAAATGCATGTATCAAGTTTAATCAGAGGGCACACTTTTTTATTTGCCAATATTTGAAAAGGCTGTGCGTCGCTTACCATCATGCAAACAGGGTGCAAAGGTTGCAACATGCTTGCACAATGGTAAGCAATGCAGAAATTTTGTAACTGATGAAATTTCTATGTTATTTGAGATACAAGCAGTTCTGTAACTGTTTTGATGTAATGTGCATTCCAAGCCACATAGCAGGAATATACTTGCCTGAATATAGTGCAGATTATACCCACAGTCATACTTGTGCTATTAACTAGACAATACTTAGATTAATAAATAATTACATAACTGACACAATATTACTGTGTCAGTCCTAACTCTGTACTCAAACCCATGACCTTCTCTGCTTTAGCCTTACATATACAAGTGATGCCACAGAACTATTTACATGACAAGCACAAATAAAGCTGCCATTAATTCCTCCATTTCCCATTGGTGCACTACTCGCACCATTGCTCAAACGAGGGCATTAAAAATCTACAAAAATGATTTGAAACAGACACAGAAGGCACATTTTACAATGAAATTCCCAGGATGACACACAGCCTATGATTTGTGCATAGCTTGCATGCACTTTCACCCTCCACAGATGGACTTGTACAACTTTGAAAGTGTAACCAGACACACTCCCCTGATGTCATAACTCAATGTTGACATCCATTGAAAACAAAAACACAGTGGAAGTGCCTGTACAATGTGAATATCCCTACAGGGTTACTTTTTTGGGGGGATTCAGCAATTCCAATGAATTTTTACCTAATTTGCATGTTCACCATTTTGACAGCCTGGAATCTACATGGTTAGTAGCTGTGTTAGTGGAGAAACTACATGGGAACACAATGTTGTAAACACAAGGGAGGCTATTTTACTTTGCCCTTATATCTGATACATACTGCGTATGCTTACAGTAAATATAATACTGTTTCAGGATGTTCAAACATTTTAGCAGCCTGCATTATTTACAATTACATATTCTTTTAGGGATGGGGGGACAAAGATGCATTTATGTCACAGTCCTTAAAAATGATTTTTTTTTATTTTGTAACGCTGTTATTCTAGCATCCCATCCACAGTGTGTAATTAGGTCATAATATGTGTGAGGTTACATGTTGAGGTTAGTTCTGTGCAACTTTTACTTGCTCTTGTTTCTGTGTACACTCCTTTCCGTGGCTGTATTCAGAAAATCTTGGAATACTTGGCCAACAAGAACACGGAACCTACGCAGTTGCTTTTAGAGGTTGTTGAATCACTCTACTGTGTTGATTTGCTTCATTGGCATAAAATTCAGCTACTTATGCTGTAATTTCCATGCCACAAAAGTTTCCATATTTGCGTGTGAGTGTGTAGTGCTGTGTAGAGTTTACTGAATCTAAAACTTGTTGCGCCCATGTGTGCATAGCTCCACGACAGGCACACGGTAAAAATGATTGTATAGGTTTCATAAATCCCCCCCATGGTTTGAATGATCTTTTGAATCTGAAACGAATTTTGAAGTAAAAGCGTATAAAATTAGTGTGATATAATTACTATTTTGATGTTAACAGAATCACATGAAGGATACAATTCATAATTTAGATGCGTTTTTTAATGTGTAAATTAACAATCTGATGAAGTCTTAGTCTGAGTACATTTGGGAAGATTAATGTTTTTAGTTTATTCCAAACTGCCCTATTTTATTCATTTTTCTCATTTGCCTTACCTCCCTCATGGTTACCTAGTGAACCCATTCAGTTCCTGGGGTGGGAGCATATTGGTTCCCTGGAGCTGTATTTGGATAAACTAGAAAAGGAGCCATCATATGTGTGGTAAGACGATTGGCTTTTTTATAATAAAGCCCCACCCTCTCACTCTATGCACTTTTACCATCCAAAGGTTTAGGCATGCAATTTTCTAATGTGATGGGCATTCACACCTCTGCAGGATGTAATTAATGGCTGTGTCCATTTACAGACAGCATCCTGATGTCAACCCCAGTCTTCAGCAAAAGTTCAGCCACAGAGAGATGCTTGGACACTTGCACACCCCTCTCCTCACACAATAAAAGGTAAGCAGGCTAAACAATAACATTTATTTAATACACCTCCCCTCCCGACAAATCAACTCCAGCAAGTCCCCAAGCTACCATTCCAACTTGCTAGGCTAATGGATTTGGCATTTTGTTGTGAGACTATTTAAGTAAAGGGTGCCATGTATGATTTCTACCAAGTGGAGGTGCTGTGAAGCTTGGCCTCTTAATGAAAACAAATCCTGTATAAAAATGTTTATATGCATATTCACTGTACAGTGCTGTTGTCTTACATTGGTTCATTGGTATGGTGGGCTTACATTTGTGACTGGGTCTTCCTGTAATGATTAAAATCTCAATAGAGAAATCAAGAAGATAATTCATCACGTGATCTATACTTATCAATCTCGCAGTAAAATACTGATTGAAGTCTCATTGTCTGGTTTTGAGCTTTCATTAAACTGTTGACTGGTATTGGTTAAGGTTGCTGACTGAAGTGATATGCTCTTAGTAATACAGGGCATTTATTTTTATCAACAGCTTCTACATTACGTGAAGAATGTACACTTTGAACTCAGTACAGGAGAGAAGTTATTTTTTGATGTAAATGGAGACTCACCTGCAATGTATGACTTACTGAACTGGCAGGTATCCCCTGATGGAAATACCTCAAAGTATGTCCAAGCTGGATATTTTGACTCTGAAGCATCTCAGGGTCAAGACCTCTTTATCAACAAAAGTCTGATATTATGGAATGGTGGTAACTCACAGGTTAGAATAACTGTATCACTGTTAAATAAATAGATGTAAATCTAAATATTCAGAAACATAATAAAATGTGATTAAGCAAACACACTAATTCAAAAATATAAGAATGTGAAATCAAATACATAGACACAGAGTCATTTTTTTCCATCCATGGGTCTTCTGCCTTCATTCAACCTTTTGCCTCATTCTACTCCTTGAAGGCTTTGGCCGAGACGTCAGAGAAGTAAAGCTTTTTATTAAATCTTTTGGTGGATATTGTGGTTGTTGCTTCTCTACCTTATTCTGTTACCCTGATCTATGACCAAATATACAGTACTTCCTTTTGTCCCAGATCTGCATAACAAATCTTGACAACAATATTTACTGTAACCTAGTCCCTGATCTAAAACAGAAAAAAGTCAAAATCTTCCTACCTGAGCCTCCGTTATTGAGTCGTCCAGGATCCGCTCTTTGGCCACAGATCAGAAAGTGGCCAGCCTCTTTAAACGACAATTCAGTCGGAGGTATTTTCACCCAAGAAGAACCATTTCGGTAACTTCTCCTGCATAGTATTCAACCACCGGTAGACTCTGATCTGCAGCTGTCCGAGGGATTTCCGGCTAAGAAGGACCAAACTGTTAAATAAAATCAAGAATTCAATACTCAGGAGGTTCAGGTTCAAAAGTTTACTAATGTACACCAGGAGGCAAAAAACGTACAAGTACAGAATTTTGTCTAACATGAAACAGGAAGTACACAGACTTTATAGTCTTTACATTCAAGTTGTGCCCACCTTACTGACGTGGTATGTCACAGGGCATCTACATCACTTTAGCTTACAGTCCTCTATTCATAAAAACTGCTGATGCTGTATATTTTAAAAAAGTTTTCCTCTGGTAACAATATGGCCTTGCTATCCACCTGTTCAGACATAATGTCTTTCTGTAAAGATACTTCTTCAAGGTTTCACATCAGTTCGAATACAATAGCAGATTCAGTCTTCTAATACACATCTTTGTTCACTGTAACACTTTCCCACCAGCTGCATGCTATCTTAGTAACACATATACAAGGCCAAATCATCCCAGCAGGAAAGCGCAGAAGATTTCATTATTTCACATATTCAATTTCCTGACCCAGCAGATAATCACTTGTGAAAAGCATAAACATTAAAACTTGCTAAGCTAGCAACTGCCAGGGTCGGAGGTCAATTTACTACAAGCCACACTGCAGTTTCAAAACTACTTGCATTTACACATTAATTTACGCTTTCTCTTATATGATTAATAGAATAAAATGCATTGCATACTACTTTGTTTTTAAACTAGCATTTCACATATATTCAAATACATATTTTTCTAACATAAGTATTTTTTTCTCTGTTTTTTTGTTCCGACTGCCTTTTCCCACCGAAAAAGTGAATTTCTAACTGATCTGTGCTTTAAAAGGTTTAAATTGCATTTGCCTTCTGCTTTTTACAGTTTTTGCACTTGTTTTATATCAGTTTAAGTCATTTTGTGTTGTATAACTGTTGTAGGCTACACACTAAAGTGTGCTAGCCTGTTTATAGCATTTACAGTGTTTTCTGTGTATTTTTCTGCTGTTTCCTGAAAAAAACAAACAAAAAAAATAAATAAAAAACAAAAAAAATTCTCTTTTCCTGCCTTTGCTGAAATAGATTAGTCCAGATTTCAGGTTTTGCTGAATTCCGGACTGTGGTATAGTTTCCTGTGTTGCCCATATCCTTACTTTGATAGGAGGAAGCTTCTCTGTTCACCAGTGAAAGTGGGGAGCTTTGAGCAGCCTATCTGTCCCTGGAGGACTGATCTCAGCCCTGAAACTAGTAGCTTATTGGCTGTTTTGGGTCAATTCCTATCTCTATCAGTTTCCCTGCTTTAAAACCCACATTTGCGCGGTTTTGCACAATTTTGCGCATAGCGCAGCATCAAGCAGCGCCGCTTAAACGGGTTTAAACTATTCCTGGCTGCACAAGGTCTGCTCTTCACTTTTTCCCTTAGAACTGTTCTAAATCTCAAAGTAAGCACTCTATTTTCATTCTAAAGCCCTGCAGTTGCTCGTATAAGTAATCTTATAAGTAAGCACTAATAAACTAAAGCACTACACCCTCTTATATTCCCTTTAAGTACTTGGCTCCCTATTGGTCCTTTTTGATCAGTCAAAAAGTAGTTCCTTATACTATTCTGGTATGTCCGAAAGTCAGTTTCGGGTTTACTCTCCAGTCCAGCTGGTGAATCTGGGAATCTTGAGGCAATGTTACAACTGCCTTATGTACACAGACCACCCTCTCCTCCTCCCAACAAGCTCAAATATATGTGAGAGATGCAACTATATAGCCAAACTGGAGGCTGCGCTCTCTCAACCCAGTACTGGCACAGTCAGGAAGAGAAGGTAACCACACACACCACAAATCCAGTCTCACATAGACCTATCGCAATAGCAAACCAAACACATAAACACACAAAAACATACTCGGAGGCTCTAAATAAAAATCTACCCAAGCAGCAGAGACTTCCAAAGCAGACTTCCAAGCAACTGCTACCCCACAACAATACCCACGTATCACATAGTTCACAAAGTCAGTGTGCCACACAGTCACAGCCCTTAAGGCTAAACAACACACCTAATACACTTGTAATAGGTGACTCTATTGTCAGACACACTGACGTCCCACTCACCAGGCTGAACAAGGAGAGGGTCACTGTAAGCTGCCTGTCAGGTGCCAGGATCCTCCACATAACACAAGCACTCAGGTCACTCCAAAGCAAGTACAAATATGACTCCATCATTGTCCATGTTGGTATGAATGACCTCAGACATACCTCCCTGGACTACATGAAAAGAGATATAGAGGAGCTCTCTGATCATGTAGCCCAGGCCAGTATGACCCTGACCTTGAGTAGCATCTTACCCTCACCAAGAATGATGTCACAGTATAAAGACAAAATTATCAATTTTAACAATTGGCTAAAGTATTGGTGTCATTCAAAGGGGATCCAGTGTCTGTCAGCCTGGGATGACATGCTCGACAAGCCACGTTGCTTCACCAGGGACGGCTTGCACCTGTCACCCCTGGGCTTTTGAATACTGGCTGAGGCTCTTGCCACCCCCATAGTGCCTTTTTTAGGCAAGGCTCAAAAGACAAACCCACCTCCATAGACAATACAAGGAAAAAGAAACTAAGGTTAATGCTGCTCAATGCCAGAAGTCTAAACCTCAAGATGCATGCACTCGAGGCTCTCCTCAGTATGGAGAATATCAATATCTGTGCAGTAACAGAAACCTGGTTCAAGGCTCCCGAGAGCACCCCGGCACTACCAGGTTATACCTCGTAGCATGCTTTTCGGCCACAAAACTCGGACCGAACCACAAAAGGAGGGGGAGTATCTATATTCATTAAAGATACTAACACCTCCAGGTTAGTGGCACTACACGAAGCATCAGAGACCATCCATGTGCAACTAACAGTGGGCAAAACGGCCTTTCAGTTTGTAGCCTGCTACAGACCACCCTCCCAAACTCAGGAACCCCACTCGGATTTCCAGAGAACACTAGAGAATATGAAGGTCTCTCCAAACACCATCATATTGTATGAATTCAACTACCCAAACATAGACTGGGAGCTCTACACCCTCGCCCAACGGTTCCTAGAATTTATAAACTCAAATGCTATGGAACAACTGTTCACCACTCCCACAACAGGGGCAAACATATTGGACCTGATCATCACCAACATGGGGACTCTATGTTCCATACCAGAGGTATACCCCTCATTGGTTTGATCTGACCATAAATGAATCTCACTGGACATCCATATCCTGTCCCCACCCCCAGCCAAGGAAACCATGGTGAAGAACTTCTCAAAAGCAAACTTCACACTTCTCAAAACCGAAGTGGAATCCTTCAAAGTCCTCGGGCCAGTGGAAAATATGGCCCATACCGCAGAATCCTTTACAAACGCATTCTATGGACACCTACAGGAATGCATGGATCATGCTATCCCAAATAAAACCAAGACTCACTCCTCCAAAGGCAGGAGACCTGTCTGGTGGGCCCCAGCCATAAATAAGCTATACAACAGAAGGAGAAAGCTACTACATGATAGAGCAAAATCCGAAAAAGGGAAGGCATCTCTGATCAGTACTAGCAAGAAACTACGATCCCTCATAAAATCATCTAAGGCCAGCTTCGAAAGAAAAATTGCACAAGACTCTAAAGATAATCACAAGGCCTTCTTTAGTTATGTCAGGAACCTGGGTGGCAACTCCCAGATAAGCTCTGAGTTAGTGCAAAATGACAAAAAATACACTGAACCCACAGACATTGCCAACATCCTGGCAGACACGTTCAGTGCAAACCCCCCCCCCTCCCCCCCCCAAAAGAGCAAATGTCTATCCCAACAGCGTGTAGCCTCCCTGACATCACAGATGCACAAGTGAGAGCTGCCCTCTCCAAAGCAAAAACACAGCATCAATGGGACCGGACTATGTCCTGGGCTGTGTCTTACACGAGCTCCAAGAAGACCTGATCCCTCACATAAAGTCACTGTTCAATCTCAGCCTTACTACAGGATATGTACTCAAGGAATGGCATACAGCAACAGTGGTCCCACTCCACAAAGGTGGTGCCACAACGGACCCTGGAAACTATCGCCCTATAAGCCTGACTAGTCTGGTCTGCAAAACTATGGAGCGTATCATCATGGAACTCATAAACAAAGACATTGGGAACCTCCAAACACTGGATCCTATCCAATTTGGCTTTGTTAAGGGCAGATCTTGCCTCTTGAACCTGGTTGACTTCTTTGAAACAGTCACCAAAGCCATAGATGAAAGGAAGGTAGTCTACACAGCCTACCTGGACCTTGCAAAAGCCTTTGACACAATACCCCACTCGGGCATCATAAATAAGCTCACCAGCTTAAATATCAACCCCTATGTCACAAGATGGGTTGCAAACTAGCTCAGGGATATAACCCACATGGTCAGAATTGCAGGTGCCATGTCAGATTCTAAACCAGTTACAAGTGGCATCACACAAGGCTCAGTACTGGGACCTCTCTTGTTCGGTATATATTTCTCTGAGGTACACGCTAACATGGGAGAACTATGGCTGACCAAGTTTGCAGATGACTGCAAACTAGGTGCCATAATTGACTCGCCGACTGACACAAGCATCCTCCAAAAGGGTCTCACAGAGATGGGTAACTGGTGCCAGAGCCATGGCCTAAAGCTAAATGCCAAAAAGTGCATAGTCATCCCCTTTGGGAAAACAGAGTGCCACAAATTACCACATAGGTGGTAATCCATTAAGTACGGAAGAAGTAATTAGGGATTTGGGGACCCAAGTAGATAGCAATCTCTCCTTTGACGATCATGTTGCCAAAGTGGTTAGAAAGACTTTCTATATAGCCCACCTTATCACGAAAGGGTTCACATCTAGATCAAGAGAGGTCATTGTGCCCCTCTACTCATCACTCATCAGGCCCATAATTGAATACAATGCCCCATTTGGGATGTACCTTACCTGACACCTGCAGCAACTGGAAAGACCCCAAAAGTACCTCATCAAGAGGATCAAGGGACTCAAACAGATTCCCTATGCAGTTAGGCTAAAGAAACTCCAGCTCTACTCAGTTGCTTACCGCCTACTCAGAGGGGATCTGTGCCTGACGTATAAAGCCATGTCCAAACCAGAATTAATGGACATGCTCCACCTCAGGAAATCCAAATCCCTTAGAGCCACATGCTCCAGGGACTTAAATCACAGCACAGAAATAAATAGGACATGCTGGAGGGACAGATTCATATCCCAGAGGCTCCCCTCACTCTGGAACAAAATCCCAATCCATGTTAGACAGAGCCCCTCAATGACCCTCTTCAAGAGAAATCTTGACGAGTGGATGGGAGATCATAGGTTTACCCCTGGGATCTCTTCTGTGTCCCTACTAGACAGAGGCACAGTAAACTAACCTTAAAAGGGCTATCTTCTGTGACCTACTATACAGAGGCACAGTCAACTAATCTAAAAGGGTGGCGAAAGCCAAACACACTCTGGCTAGGCTTATAAATGCCCTAGGGCAGATAGCCTAGTATCAACCTATGAACCTATGAACCTATGAATTAGGTGGCAGACAACAGTACTCACACTCATCCTTGATGCCCTTCTGCCTGCTGCAAATGGGCTGCTAATCAAACACCCATCATCTCATCTGAGTCACAATCAGTGCTTCATCCTTCAATGGCAATGGAGCAGTCACAGGTAGTAAATTAAACATCTCAATTCAGCCATTATCATGACTTATGTTGCATATTTGCCTCATACATTGATCCTAGCTATATATTCTACAGTATGCTATTTTTGTTTATTTTTATTTTTAGAATTCTTAAATATTTTCCAAAACTACACATTTATAAGGTAGCAGTAGAACACAAAAACATTGTTTCTACTTTAGATAAATAGCTTATTTTATTTCCTTTTCTTTCAAGTCTATTTATTTGCTTAGCATCTGCACAAAATATTAATTTTACACATTTGTCCTGCCATTATTTTGTCATACAGTTTGAGCGATTATTTACCATAGATTTTTACATTTTCTGTAATTGCGAGAAAAACATGCCTTTAAATATTTATCAGAAGTTGCAGAAATAGTATTGTGCACCTCAGAATCTACTAATAATGGTCAATAAGTGACAGGGCTGGTGAGTGATAGGAATGACAAAGAAGCTGAAAAATATGGTGCACATATGCCACAGAAACCTGAACAGTCAAAGCGGAGCACTGTGAGATTGTGGTAATAGAAATGAAGTGTCTGAGATGGATAGTAGGATTCGCACTCTGAGGAAGACAAAGAAATGAGGAAATCAGAGCAGAAGTCAAAGTAGCTCTAATTACAGGAAGGTCCAAAAATAGATTATGGTGGTTCGGTCACAGATACAAGAAAGCAAAAGATTATATGGTAAAGATGGTTTAGGAGAGAAAGGAAGAAGGCAAGAGAAGATGAGGACATCCAGGAAAGAAGCTGATAAATTGAGAGAACACCTTCAACAGAAAGTCATGACTGTTAAAGAAGGCAGGAGTATGGCTATAAATTAGGTTTGGTAACAAACCAATTTGTCCATGGATATCTTTAGGTGGGGTCAGAAATATAGTAGCAAGAATTAAGAGGGTGGGGGATGAAAGGGTTAAATGGGAATGAGGGATGATTGGGAGGAAATGAGGTAAGGGTAGGGAGGGGTTTTAGAGGTTTAGGGAAGTGTATCTGGGGAAGGAAACACATTTTGGTGTAAACTTTCTAAAGCAAGGTACACATGCCCATGATGACCTGTAGGTATTCAGGGAGAAAAGGTAGGCCTCTGGGTATGGGTTGTTGACAAGTGGTCTGTATATATAACATATATATTATTATAAAGTATTTTCTTTTTGATAAGTTGGGTATGGGTAGGGGGTGTTTGTACTGGGCTTGGCTGTCTGGCTTTTCCTTGCAGGCCCCCCCCCCCCGGGCTACATGTTGTCGGTGGCCTGGTTTTGGGCACAGTGCTACAAGAAGTTTATTGTTGCACACTTCAGAGGAAATGGAAGCTTGCTCAAAAAAAAAAAAAAACATTTTTGCTCCAGTATTACCTATGCGAGAGGAGAATGGCAGTAAATGAGGCTGTTTAAACTACAGCTGTGTGACTTTTACTGCTGCTCTGTTCTTACATATTTTCTAACCAATGTTGTTCACTTATGTTGCCCCTTAATTTCTGTTTAGTCCTATTAAGGAATGAAAGTCTGTATCAGTAAATGAGGCTGTTTAAATTATTGCTGCGCAACTTTAACTACATTGTCTATCTTACCTTTTCCTGGTTATGGTGCAGAACATGTGGTGGGCATGTTTTTCTGTCCCCTGTACGCTACATGTCCGTTTGGTTTGTGGCAGGCTACATGTTGATGGCTGTTAGCAGCAGATGTTGAGTTGGGCTGCAGGAGACTGTTCATGGCTTTATTTGACCTCAGATGGAGTTAAATTTATGTTGAAAGTTAATATGTTGTCTTCTGTTGGTAATTAATGTGGAGAATTGGTCCAGTGTATTGGATTGAATGAGTTGGTTTTATAAATTTTTTTCCATTTATGGTTATAGGGGTGGTCAGTGGGGTTTGTAACCAGAGGCAGTGCTGGCTTTTCCAGGGCTGAGTTATGGCCTTAACAGACATTTGAGTTTCGGAAGATGGAGAAGTGTTGTTGTGTGATAGTTTGACCACGGGGCTTCAGTTGGTGAGTTGTTGAGGCAGTGATTCCATATTCTAACCTTTGTGTGTGTAATGGCATCCCCTTCCTACCACCATCTGGGGCAGTGTGACAGTCTTGGTAGGTATGTCCATTAATGGTTTCTACATTTATGTTCATGCAGCTTTTGGGTGGTTTGGAAATGCCTGATAATCTGGGGAAGACAGTTTTGTGAGAGGCTTTAAATTTCATGGCATCTTCTTGGGTTGGTTTCTTTGTGGTTTTTAGTCAGGTTATAGATGGGGATGCACACTGTGCTCAATCCGGTGGAGTGGTGCACAATGAGGTTGCAGATGGGTAAGTGCTGAGTGGACATTTGTCGGTGACCTGAAGGAAGTGCATTTGAAATCACATTCTGAGGGGATGGATGTTTGTACCGCTGGAGTGGCGCACAATGACGTTGCAAGTAATAACCTTACTATGTGATTAAGAGTCTGTGTGGTTTAGGAGTAGTGGGGGCACAGACAAGGATAAAGTATGTCAAAGAGAGGGTCAAGCAGGTGGGGGGGTTGTAGGGGTGGAGTCACAATAATTGGAGGTTGGGTCACATTTTGGGCATTGTAGATGGGCTTGAGTTATGTTAGGAGTTATCAATGGTCTCCATGGGAGTAGGTAGTAATGGTTGGGGCTTTAGGACTGTGTGAAGGGTAGACAGACGTACAAGGTATGTGAATGTGTGGGAGGCATGAGGAATTGGTTTCCATTGTTTAAGCAGATGTATGCCTTGGGCTGATAGACAGTGATGTGTTATATGTTCATCTTTTAAGATTAGGCAGGGTTTGGGGGATATTGCAGGGATGCAAGTGTTGGGGATATGTAAGTACTAGGCATTTCAGCCTCTATGCTGAAGTCTTAAGGATTAAGCAGGGCATCGTTTTGCATCTCCTAACAGATGTTTAAGGTTTGTTTCGTTAGCGGATGTGAAGGTATGCATTGAAAGGAATGCCTTAAAGGGGAAAGCCAAGTGTAAGCAGTGGATTGAGGTTGCTGAATTTCGGTAGATGTATTACATTCTTATGGGGATTTGCTTCAGTTTACAAATGTGACAGGAGAGTTGGGGGCCATACTTTTGGAGGGATTGGTTTGTGGCTTGTCCATCAGAAGAGTAGGACAACTGGAGGAGGGATGTGGGACTTTGAAGTTGGTTTCATAGTTTAGTGATGAATTTGGGGGAATGGGGTCCATTTTCATTTGCTTGATATGACAGTGGTATGGTTGTAAGTGCTGGTAGACAAGGCATGTCAGGTTAGGGTTGGAAGGATTAAATACTTGTGTCAGGTCCAAGGGGCAGATCTTTATAACTAAAGCTTATGGTAGGGTAGGTGTTAGCTTGGTCAAATGGTGTTGCAGCCACCAGGGGTAGGAGACTTGGGAGTTGGATTGTTGAGTAAGTTGATTGGTGGCTTATATGCTGAAAGGGAAGGTGCAATAGTGTGAAGATTGGCTGACATTGCCTACTGTATTAGGATGGAGCAAGTACGTTGGTGTTGGCATATGGAGGGTCACTTGGCCTACAGTTTGTGCAGTTACTACTTCATGGATGTACTGATTTATTTAACAGGGTGGTTTTGGTTGCCAGATGCTTATTTCCTTATAATAGATAGTGGATATGATGGTGGATTAAGCAATTGATCCCAGTAGGAAAGGAAATCTTATTTTGGTCATTAATATATCCATTGGGTGGATTAAGAAGCTGCAGTTAGACATGGTAGCATGACACTGACTTTGTTTTGTTTTTAGTGACTTTAAGTATTTGGGGGTTTTGGTGGTGCATTGGGCTTGGGTGGTTTCACCTGGCTTGGGTTTAATGTTTTTGAGTGCATTTGGCAGGTGATTACCTGGGAATCAGCCTGGTCAGGCCTTTTGGCAGACAGATAGGAAGGCTGAGGGGGATTTTCAATCATTGACAAATGAGGCATGTGATGTTCAGTTGGGGTATGTAATTGGGGGGGTTTGGTCTGAGGCTTGTTGTATGGAAGGAAGGGTGATTGAGGGGATATTGAATATTGGGAGTTTCATGTTAAGATGGTGTAGGAGCTACAAATGGACTGGTTGGGGATCAGGGTTCATTTTCCTTTGTTTAATATGGAAGTGGTTTGGCTTGTTGTGGTCATGCTGCTAAAATGACATGATAGTCGTTTAAATGTCTTATTGCTTATAAGGGATGGTTGGTGTGATGGTAGGATTGTTAGAATGAATTTTGGAAAGAGATCTCATTTGGTTATTATATTTATTGGACGGTAAATGGGGCTGGGATTTGGTATGATGTGCTGCAATTGTCTAAGCGTGGTTTCAAGTGGTAGTGGGTTTAGTGTGTTGGCTGTCCAGTTGGTTGGTAATGCTTGGGGAATCATTACGAAGCTTCTATTAGTAGTTAGATAAGTGAGTATTTAGCTAATAGACAGCGGTTATGCTAGGTAATGAAGTTATGGTTTATTACTTTAGAATTGGAGAGGGATCACAGTTTTACTTTCATCTGTTTAGGCAACTGGCTAGTTTTGCTATTTGTGATAGGGCTTTGGGAGGTGATGACATGGATTCACTCTGGTTAAAGAGGATGGGGTACAGCAAATGATGTTTGGCTTAATATCTTTTAATGGTGGTTAGGTTGTTGAAAGTTTGGTTGGAGAGAGGTGCAGCAAGCAGCCTGTTCAGGTTGGTGGGTGGAGAAGAGGGCAGGCTTACCCACTTCTGTTCCCCCACTAGTGTTGGATGTTCAATTCAATGAGTTGGGAAATGATAGTGGTGGTTGGACGCTGCTGGTTAAGTGATATAAGCAAGCGGAGGTAAGCTGCTTATTTGCTTGGATATGTAATTCAATAAATGGTTAATGAAGTGAGAGATGGTATGCTGCTTCAAAAGTAAGTAAGTGGAGTTATGGAAGCTGCTTACTGGGTCAGGATGAGCAGGGTCACACTGTCCTAGTTAACATTACATGGATGTAATGCTCAACTATACCATGTGCTGGTTGTAATAAATATTGGTTAGCAAAATTGTTTATGAAAGGTTAATAAAGGTCATCACATGTAATTCAGTGTGATGTGTTTATTGATGAGGACCAGGGCAAACTGACAGTTGGCAACAGTTGATGAGACACCCCGACCCAAATTAGAAATTAGGAAAAAGGGGTTGATGATATATGTCTTGGCTAAAAACCTTTATTTATAATGATTCAGTTTTGCCTGATTTGTACGTAACTGCTGCATTCCATTATGTATCATTTTTATAGAGTAGTTAGTTACTTAGTCATAAGTACAATAATAAATATAAACTCTAACAAGAGATGGAATCCTAAGATCCACATACATTTTGTCATCTGCATTGTGAAGTAAGCACTTTAAAAATGATATTGCTCAGTAGTCAGTTTCATTTATGTTAATTGATGCAGTTTCTTTATTTGACACCAGAAGTCTACATTTTATCTGTTTAACAAAGTGTTACATTGTCACATTTTTAGTCCCTTCTCCAGTCATCTGTGGTGATGAATGTGAGCTCATAAGGCATTTCTGCATGCAGCCTTTTAATAAAGAAGTGTATATCACTGAGCTTGTAAGTCATGTGATCTAGGCAGCTGACAATAACAATAAGAAACAAGACATTTGTCCATGCCAGAGATCACCATTGCTCTGAGGTGGTATGAACAAATTGTGAGCTAACCTACTGGTACTGGTGATAGTGAACACCGACAATACATAGAAATACATGCTGTAATTGTAATGCAGAAAGCAGCAACTGTTTTTATTTACTAAACTATGTGACCTAATAACTATAAAGCAAAACCATGGTTTTATATGTATTTGGCAGAATCAAAGGTAATTTCACAGTCTGCGGAATAAAAGGAGTAGATCAACATGACAAAAAAAAAAAAAAAAAACAGGATCCGAGTACCTTTTATAATCTGTCAGAGCTCTAGTAATAGCAAGTGCTAGAATTTTAAAGAAAGTAAGTTTTGGATTTGTGACTGCATCAGCAAAGTTGTCACAGCAATTTAGAGTAATATGATACTGCAATTAGAAGTCGGCACACTGAATTATTTATTTATTCATACTTAGCTTATTTACCACAATCATTGTTTCTTCTAAACCAAAAATTCTTTACCCCCTCTTAAGCTTAAACAACCACACTTGTGTTGTACACACCCATGAAGTAAGATATATCAAATTTGCTATTCAGTTTGGTCAAACTGTGTATTAAACAAAGCATAAGTTTTAAATACCTACACCACTCTTCATAAATACATCACTGATAAACTATGCAGTACTTAAATGTGTCCTATAACTCACTGCAGTACTGCATAACTGTAACAAAGAAAGATTGCAAATGTCATAAACTAACTATTCTGCTGCCTGCAAGTGTTCTACAATATGCACCATGGTATACAACTGGTTAATTGTTGTGTTAACATGGTCCAACTAGACTTAAGAAAACATAGACTGAGGATAAGTGACATGAGATAATAGATACTAACACATTTTGTTTATTGATAAGGATGAAAAATATCAATAGCAAAGGGCTCTGGCTGATAGCATTTGCAGATGACTGCAAGCTAGAAGCACTCAGTGAATCCTCAAATAACTTGACCATCCTGCATGAAGGTTTATCCCAAATAAATAACTGGTGCCAAAATCATGAACTAAAACTAAATGCCAAAAAAGTAGGGTCTATATTACCTAATTGAAACTTCAAATAACCAAACACCATAACATCGACATATAAACCTCGAACGCTGATAACTACGAAACACCTAAATGATGAAATTCAAAATGTCAAATTACCATAGTTGGCCAACATCATAAGCCTGGGTTGCTGGTGAACAAAAGGTGAAGTCAGATGCTGCAGTGGCTGAAATTGGCCAACTATGATAATTCGAGATTGCAGTTTTTGCTGTTACGGTATTTTGGGAATCTAAAAGTTCGATATTTATGTGTCGATGTTATGTTGTTCGGTTATTTGACATTTCGAATAGACCCAAAAAAGTATCATTGTATCATTTGGGAAGTCATCTACACCAGGGAACTACCACAAAGGCAATACACCCTTAAGAGTTGACCCAGTTGTTCCAGATTTGGGAACTTATGTAGACAGTGACCTAACTTTTGACCAACATGTGTCTACTGTTGTACGAAAGTCATTCTGTGTTGCATAGCTTACAAACAAAGGGAATGTATCTAGATCTAGGGATGTTATTGTCCCCCTTTACTCCACCCAGTCATTGAGTATGCCCACTTTGACATGTATCTGTCTAGACACATGCAACAACAGGAACACCCACAGAGATACCTTACTAATGCCTTACTAATAAGACACAAGGCCTAAACAGCATGTCCTACATGGATCAACTCAAATCCCTGTCACTATACTCAGTAGCCAACAGACTGCTAAGAGATTACCTGTGTTTGGCATACAAGGCATCCTCTGACCCAATACTGATGGATTTACTGCACATTAGCAAGTCAATTGGCATCAGAAATACTATGACTAGGGATCTAAAAATCTTCTGCAGCATCAACAGAACAGTTTGGATATCTCACAGAGGATACAACTGCTCTGAAACAGGCTCACAGTCCACATAAAACAAAGTTTATCCCTGTCCATATTCAAGCTCAACTTGGATCTTTGAATGGGAAACAGAAAATTGATCCTAGGACTACACCCCCCCCCATATTACTAATTGACAGAGACAGCTCCTAAGTTAGATTGGAATCCCTATTGTACTAGCCTTCCTACCTCCCACATTAACCTACATATTTTTTTCTCAAACCATTACCTCACTCACCAGAATAAATAAAGCTAACAAGAAAGCTAGCATACTAGACTGGATTCTTATAAATAATCATACTCACTACTATAATTCTGGAACCCTCCCTGATGATATAAGTGACCACTCACTTACCTACTTCATCAGGCATAAAACCAACACTCCTATTCTAACCTCTATCAGAAGTATTAGATCCAAAAATAAATTTAAATCTGATTTATTTCAAATGGAACTAAGAGTATGCAATTGGGTTCCCTTAAAACACCTCCCTTTAGATGAAGCTGTTAATTTCTTTAATACTACCTTCCTTTCCATTCTCAATCATCACGCTCCAACCACATCTATTAGAATTAAGGCCAACTCTGCCCCATGGCTATCCAATGAAACCTAACATAAAATTCAACTCAGAAATAAATATTGGGCCAAATGGAGAATGACCAAAAACCCTGTTGATCAACAAACTTTTAGACAACTTAGAAATGACACTGAGAAGGCCATACTTAATGATAAAAAAAATATTACTTACAATTTCAACAACCTAATCACAACAAACCACAAAAATACTGGGCTAGCATTAAGCAGTTACTCCACCCAGGTCAATCCACTACACCTAACCCCCAAAATACAGACCAGAAAAACCCTATCCATACAACTAATACCTTCAACACCTTCTTTACAGATGCTATCCAAACATTAGCTAGTCAACTATCACTTAATATCTTCACACTACCTTCTTACACCTCAACCCCACCCGCTCCTTTTCAGTTCCAACCAGTCCCAACCAAACTTATTCAAAACCTTTTGAATAAACTGAAACCATGCTCTCCTTCAGCAGACCAACTGTCTTCTGAATTTCTACAGTTATCCTCCAGTGCTATTGCCTACCCTATTTCCATATTGATAAATAGAACTATAAGTGAAGGTCACATCCCCACCTTATGGAAAGTCTCCCATGTTATCCCCCTGCATAAAGGAGGGCACTCCATTGAGCTATCAAACTATCGCCCTATTGCCCTACTCTCTCCATTAGCTAAGATTATGGAGAAATGTATCCACAGGCAATTACTCCACCACTTATTTGAAAACAATTTACTTTCCATCTGTCAACATGGTTTCAGACCCTCACACAGCACTACCACTGCCCTCCTTTCCTTTACTGATTACATCAACAAATAACGAAACCTAAATAATCTTTCTTCTGCTCTATTTATTGACCTGTCTAAAGAATTTGACATGGTAAACCACCAGATTCTCATAAACACACTAAAATATCTGTCATTAGACCCACTTTCCATAAAATGGTTCCAATCCTACCTTGGCAAATGACAGCAAGCAGTACTATGGCACAACACTCTATCCACCCTTCTACCCATTACCATAGGCATCCCCCAGGGGTCCATACTAGGACCTCTTCTCTTCTCCATATTTATAAATGACCTTCATCTAGCTATCCCCCCAAGCCACTTGCATACAATATGCTGACGACTCCACACTACTATGCTCAGCCACATCCTCCCAAGACCTTCACTCTCTCACCCAGAAGGTATTCAACATAGTAGAACAATGGTTCACTCAGCGTTGCCTTCTTCTGAACCCAAAGAAAACCAAACTCCTCCTCTTCACTCCTACTCAAAAGTCCTCTCCTCTTCATTTCTCTGTGACATCCACCAATGGTACCATAATATCTTCAGACTTTACCACTAAATTTCTAGGTGTCACCATCGACAATAATCTGAACTTCGACATCCATAACAACAATACTATAAAGACTGTAAACAAAAAAATCTCTATAGGATTAAACCCTTCCTATCTCCTACTGCCAAAACTACTATAGCTCACACTCATTTGATCTCAACACTCCTTTATGCTGCTCCTATTTTTACTAATCTATCCAAGACTGTCTTCAGCAAATTGGAATCATCCTATAATAACATTGCAAGATTTGCAACAGGAAACCCATTTAGAACACACCATTGTATAAATCTAAATCAGCTAGGATGGTTAGAACTACAACACCTGATTAAATTTCACCAACTAACCATTGCCCACAACATTCTTTACAAATCTTCTAATACTCCTAGTTTATCTAGCCTCATTACCCCCTATAAAAATCTGAAGTCTCTACGCTCCTCACACAAACTTCTTGTACACACCTCTAAATCTAATAACATGGCTGGGGATTTTCTCTTCCCTAATACTGTAGGTAAATCCTGGAATCTTCTCCCTAATGACCTCTCCTCACTTACTTCCTTCTCACTCTTGAAAAACAGACTTAAACTTTACCTCAAATCATACTGGCTATGCCCCTGTACCAAACCAGACTAGCCACCTATCTCTTTATACTTGACCTTGCCTATCCTGTGCTTACTATCCACTGTTACATCTTCCTTCTTACTATACTTCTCTCATGTCTCCCTATTGGGCATCATTTCACTTCTCCTTATATACCTGGGCATCATTTCACTTCTCCTTATATACCTTTTTTTTCTAATAAATGCTTAGTAAAATCACTTCACTACTAACTTCCTTTCTCCACTATTGTCTTTACCTGTAATTAGTCCCTGTACTACCTTTCTTTTGGCACTGTTTATGACTCTTGTCCTCTTTACACACCCTGTGCTAACCTCTATGCTTTACTGCACATATTACCATTGTACAAACCCTGTGCTGACCTCTATGCCTTACTGCACATATTACAATTGCTTGGTTATTTTTATTATATTTTTTACTATTCTTGCTATTTTTTTTTTTCTTACAAAGTTTTTTTTTTTTTTTTTTTTTTTTTTTTTTTTTTGCTTTTTGTAGTTTGTAATTTGTTATTTGTATTTGTATTTGTATTTTATTCATGTCTTGGAGCTTATCTCCCTGGGCTTCTACTGAAAATGGACATATATCCAGCTAGACTAGCCTGGTCAACAAATGTAAAATAAAATGAAATAAAAAAGTGCTTTATCCCATTCATGGATACCATTACATTATCCATAGTATGACCCCAGTTACTCTCATCATGGCAAATATATATAATTATCGACCACATCATGGCTAATATATGATTATTACTTCAGGTAAGGCCAATCTCTAACCAACTGGGATAGCTTAATTTGAGTGCAAAGAGGGAAACTGGATAGCTTAAAATGGCCCATAAGGGCAACTAGCCTAGTATTTACCTATGAACCTCTGAATCTCTAAATATTATCAGTTGCATTTGCATCCTTGGTATAACCCAATTGAGAATTAAAAATATATATATAGTTATCATTTTGTTCTAAATTGTGTCGAGTTAGCTGAATCTTCTTTATACTGCTGCCAACAATTTTTAATATCAAACAGCATTTGTCCTGAGCCACTTCAATAAACACACAACACCGAATGACATTTGACGACCTTTATTACACTTCCATAAACACGATTGTTAATCAATAGTTTAATCAATAGTTATTAATTTCCACCAAAATATGACACGTGATAATATCCATGAAAGAAAACATAAAATAAATAACCATAAGGGCGGCATAGCCGCTCACCCTTGAATAAGCAGCATCCCCCACTTGCTCACTTATCCTTGAACTAACAAGGCAGCATACTGCTCACCTTCCATTTATTGAATTTCACCAACCAAAAAAGCAGCTCTGCTTGCTTATTAACTTATCCAACAGAGCAATTGCTCACTTTCCTTCCCAACATATTGAATTGCACATCCGACACCAGAGGGTGGAACAGAAGAGGGCAAGCCTGCCCGTCTTCTCTGCCTTACCCAAACTGAAGTAACCACAATCCCCACTAATAAAAAGAGGGAGGGAAGGAGGGTAGCAAGTTAATGCCAAAATGTGACTCTTACCTCAGTTACACTTGACAAAACCCTCTAAGCCCCTCCCTACCCTTACCTCATTTCCTCCTAAACATCCCTCCATCCCATTTCACCCTACCCCCCACCATTCACTTAATTCCTGCTACTCTATTTATTTACAACATTTGAAGATGTCCCAGGACAAAATGGTCTGTTCCAAACTTCATTTGTCCTGGCCCACTTCAATAAACACACAACACTGAATGACATTTGGCAACCTTTATTACACTTCCATAAACATGACTGTTAATCAATAGTTTAATCAATAGTTATTAATTTCCACCAAAACATGATACAGGTGATAACATCCATGAACGAAAACATAAAATAAATAACCATAAGGGCAGCATAACCACTCACCCTTGAATAAGCAGCGTCCCCCACTTGCTCACATATCTTGCACTAACAAGGCAGCGTACCGTTCACCTTCAATTTATTGAATGACACCAACCAAATAAGTAACTCTGCTTGCTTATTAACTTATCCAACAGACCAATCACTCACTTTCCTTCCTAACTTATTGAATTGCACATCCAACACCAGAGGGGGAACAAAAGAGGGCAAGCTTGCCCCTCTTCTCTGCCCACCAGCCTGACCAGGCTGTTCCCCCTCTCTCCGACCATACTTTCAGCAATCTAACCACCAGTAAGGCAGTAGATCATACATCATTTGGTGTAACCATCCTCCCTAACCAAGGTGTATCAAAGTCATTACCTCCTAACCCTATACAACTTTTTTTTTTTGACCACTGAATGTAATACCCCTCTTAGATCTCTTTTACATTCCATGTAATAAAATGCTTCTATCACACCCACCACCCATTATAAACTATAAGACACTTAAACCACCATCATGGCCGGTAACAGTATGACCTCAAAAACACCACTATCATGGCCGGTAGCAGTATCACGTGAAAAACACCACCAACAATAGACCTAGCCAGGTGAAACTAAACAACACAATATACTAACAAACTAGATAATGTCCGATGACACCAGGTCACATAATGTCAGTGACACGCTATTACCAACCAGAATATAGTGAAGCAACCCAGCCCAAACTATCCTGAAACTGCAGTAGCTGAAATCTAAATCCTCCCATCAAAACCCCCCACCTAGCTCACAAGTATAACTTACGCAATGCAACCTACTAAACCCATACCCCTGATGTCTGCAATAACATCTGACCCATTAGAAAGAAGACCCCCCCCCACTACACATTAAATAGTGTAACAGTCATCCTTGACGCATCCCATACAAAATCAAACCAAGACAAGATAATACCTTGTGACTGCAGGAAGAAAACACAACAAACCAACACTCCATCTTCAGATACACTGCTGGCAACACATGGCCTCCTTTCATTCTGCCCCATCAGACAAAAACCTTCCTCAACTTCTTCTCTCACCTGTCAAGTCCCCATTCTTCAGTCCCCAAAATACCAACTCTGCATGTCCCAATCAGTACAATGAGTTTTCTGTAAAAGAAAAGACTGTAAATAATCCACACACACATAAACCAATTTCTTAATGACCAATATACACCACCAAGGGCATATCTCATTTATCAACTGCATAAAATGCAGACACTAGAAGATGCAAAACATGACTGAAAATTAAATGTCCTACCAAAGAACCCATACATTTATCTAACTGTCCTAGCAACGTTACAACAGATACCGCTGCAAAACAAAACAAGGTCTTATTTTATAGCTAAAATTATCACTCTTCTAGCAATGCAGAAGGTCTCAATGAAATTAATGACAAGACAAAGAAAACTAAAACCATCCACAAACCTGCTGTATCATTCAGTGTACCTGTCCACTGTAGACCAGACCAAAATGGATCCCCGTCATCCAAAAATCCCGTCCTTTAATTAACAAAGACACCAGTTGACCATTGGTTAAAATAATCCAATAATCCTTCCTGCCATTCAACCACCAAACCAAGCCCCCCAACTTATACCCCCCAACCCAACACCCCCAGCCACAGTTGTAGCAAATGCAAATTCCAGTTAACCCTCTTTACAATGCACTGCCCAACCCTTCCCTTAACCATAAAGGGAAACCCAATCATATACATCCTTCTGTCCACAAGACCCCACGGATGCCACATCCAATCAAATTAACAATTGCCACTGAGCAACTCCTCTTCTTAACCTTTCCACATAAAGATCAACCCAACTATCATGCCCCCAACACCCCATAAACCATATTGTTACTCCACTCCCCTTGTGGGCAATTCCAAATTCTCTTAAACAACCCCATCTATCCCTTCCACTCTGCTCTTAACACTCCTCAGCCTCACTTGCCTCCATACTGCTCCCTACTGCAGCAAGCCTAACATAGTTTAATGAGCAACTAACACTAATTCACTTGCGTCCTTCTTGTAAAACCACAACTCAAACATCCTGGAAAAATCTGTACAGTGAAAATATACTCCTTTCACCCAAGTACCCCATGAAGTAGGTCCTGAAAACTCACCTATGATGTGCAGCCAAGGACTCCTCCAACGTATTATCTCTGAAGGGTAAAACTGCACGCCTAGAATTCCACCCAATTCTGAGAAGCCTAACTGTATACTTACCAAAGTAGTATTACCTGAAGCCTCATTACTCACCACTCTAGAGGCCAAAAATTCCCTCTCACCTGATCTCTGAATTCCAATTTCTCCAGACCAGTGACTGCTGCTTACTCCACAGACCACCATCTGTGACCTTATCATGATCACTCAGGTGACTTCCACAGCACAGCCACCATCACCTCTCGCACCCACTTCCTTTGGCCACTAACTGCTGCTCACTATGCGCTTCTCCACCTGCAAAAGAGAGGACAATTTAAATTCTCAGCAGAAATGCAAGCAACTCTTTTCAGTGACAACATTATGCACTACCAAGGGCCCACCTCATTCCTCACTGCACAGCCGCTACACTAGCCTGCAACCTCCTTCCCCAAGAGAGTGCAACTTTGGCAGCTTCACCCCATACCTTGCTCTCTAAGTATCTGTAACCCAGTCAGCACACTATAATGACCAGGTAAGATGCCTGAAACCACAAGTGAAGTACCACCAAGAACATGGCCATACCACACTGGTGCACTGCATACCAAAATGTATCATTTAGGGTAATAGCAGTTCCTGTTCAACTGAATCATTGTTTCCCAAAATACCTCCCTAACCTACCCATCCACACACCTATACTGCATCCTGAGCATATATAAAAGACATCGTTCTGAAAAGTACTGTGTTCTGTGGACTCTAAGACTGCCCAATGACCCCTAACCAATGATGGAAATGAAGTCCTTCACCCTCTGTGTATGAGCATCCTTATCCTACCCACCCCCAACCATCTGGATTAAGGTAGCTATCAGGTCTTTGAACTCACCCTCTAGAATCCTGCAGAGTTTGTAAACTGGCTCCCCGGGAAACTGAAAATACATTCCTGGTTTGACCTATGTCAATGATGCAAACAAGGGTGACATGTAAATGGTTCATCTCCCAAGCCCATGCTTATACTTGTCAAGGGTACAAAGGGAAACGCGATCATTAGGTATGATCATCCCATGGGTGGACACCCTGCTTTATAACAAGATCTTTTCTGAACTATAGCTTGGGAGTGAATATCCCATGGATGATTAAAAAAACAAAAAACACACAACCTGATACCTTGTCACTTGAAAAGTATTTCTCAAGCCATCTCTCTGGCATGAGCGATGTACCAAACTACCTCTCATTTTAGGAAATGTAGACATAGACAAAGCCATGGGGAAAAAAGACCATAAAAGGGTCAAATTCCACAGATTGCACTTGGACCTACAAGCTGACAAAACAACATTCTCCGAGGAATGTTAAGTCTCAAACAGAAGTAAGCACCTTTACCCAGTAACTTCAGTCCTCAATGATCCAGCAGCAATGACCAAATTCATTGGCAATAGTCAAAAAACTTGATGCAACATTCCAAAACCTGTGAAAGCCTGGAAAGCTGAACGGCATGATGAGAGGCCACAGAGAATCATAATTTCCTCAGTCATCCCACTTTCTATGCTCTGCTTCTTTTAGATTTCCAATTCTCCTATTCAGTACAACCCCATCCAAATTCTGTATCTTCTGAAGAGTCCATAAATTTGCACTGCATGTACTCAAACTGCACCACAATTCAGCAGTTATGCGACTGTGGCTATTCATGCACGGCAATGAGCTGTTACTTGCATTGCTTCCAGTCTAAGTAGTCCCAGCAACTAATGCTTATTCAAGAACTCCATAACTAACAAGGGTAGGAACAAATTGTGCCACTCTGAAAACTCAGAGCAATGCTAAATAAATAAAGTTTTTTTTTTTGTTAGCAAACGTTCAAATCAAGTATTAAAATGTGAATTAACAGAAATGGGTATTTGTGGTAAAAAGCTTCTCTGGAACATATGTAATCAAGCGCAATTGTGTGTCAGTGTTTAAAGACTGCAAAGGACCTACAAACCATAGTATCCACCACAGTGACCACCACCGTAATGGTGTAATGGTCTCATGCTGCCATTGTGCAGGCGTCTAACCCCTCCCCCCACAACCTGCTCCCCACCCTTACAGCAAACAAGCATCAGCTCTACCTAGCCCGTGAAAGGAGGCATGGCCCATGAAACACTAAACCACCAACGAATATGTGGAATTACTGGCTGAACGACTCACCAACTGAGGCACCCGCGGTTAAACGATTACAGAATGAACACAGCAATCTTTTATGTCCACTTAATTCAAAAAGGGAATATGTCAACACAAATGAAAGGCTAATAATAAATAAATTACAAGTACAAATCACAAGTGCCTACTTGAATCTGTATTTAAACAAAATAGTTTAATAGGCTTGGAAGATGCAGTCTGGTATGACCAGCTTTAGAATCAGAGTTCTCATTATATGTTCAAGAATATTACAGCCACAGACAGTTTTGCATTTGAACCTCACTTCTGTATACAAACAGATGAATGGTCATTTCCCAGAGAAAGAAGGTAATGTCACATATAAAATGCCCATTGTCCAGGATTAACACTGCAATAGCATTTGTTACACTGCGATAACTTTATTGCAAACCCTTGCTGACAATAATTCAAAGTGCCAAAACAAAAGAAAAGGAAGCACAGTGTTGCACCTTGTTCGTGCAAGCATCGTCTGCTTCAACAACCATGATGATCAGTAATGAGGCGAATGCAGGACACCCAGTGAAAAATGGACAGTCGAGGACATACCTGGTCCACCGTTCACCATCCTTACATGTGGTGTCCATTATTCCCACTTTTACTTTCTCTTCTTCTTCTTCAAGTGCCGATGCTGGGCAATGCATGTGAGGTAGTAGCAACCCTCCCACTGAACTCACAGCCTGTGAAACGGCCCTCTCAGCTCCTTCCGGCCCACAACTTTCACAAGACACACAAGATCCTCATGCATGAATGAGAAAAAAAAAAAAAACAAAGAAGATATCTCCTCAAATGTTGGCTTAAATAGGTAAACCAACTCACAAGTTAATACATCAGAAACATGTATTTATTTATTTATTTATTTATTTACATTGTTTACATAGGTCATTTTTCAGTGGAGACCCGGGGAGAAAAGCTCCACAAAACAGAAACATGTTCTCTTGCTTACCGACTTAGCAACCTGACGAGCACTAACAACCATTTTTTTACCACATACTCACAAGACACACAAGATCCTCATGCACGAATGAGAAAAAAAAAAAAAAAACAAAGAAGATATCTCCTCAAATGTTGGCTTAAATAGGCAGACCAACTCACAAGTTAATACATCAGAAACATGTATTTATTTATTTATTTATTTACATTGTTTACATAGGTCATTTTTCAGTGGAGACCCGGGGAGAAAAGCTCCACAAAAAAGAAACATGTTCTCTTGCTTACTGACTTAGAAACCCGACGAGCACTAACAACCATTTTTTTACCACATACTCGAAAGCCACAAAATGTAAGCATTGTTAGCCCCAATAGTAAATCTTAACTCTTGAAAATGTGAACTTTAAACTCTCTCTCTAAACTCAGCCACCAACCAGATCTGATGGGCAGTCACCCACAAGTCTAAGTTACAACTACTACTCTTAAATCTCTGTAACTACACTGAGACCTAACAGCCTAAATATATGTAAACATAATATAGCTATATATCTACTACTTACATATACTATACTACATATACAGACCATCTGCCACCAACCTAGAACATGAAGCCAATTGCACTTCAAGAACACCTGCAGGTCGTCTCGGACGTACACGTGCCTTAGCAAGTTCGCTCCAAAATGTGACTCCTACCTCAGTTACACTTGACAAAACCCTCTAAGCCCCTCCCTACCCTTACCTCATTTACTCCTAAACATCCCTCCATCCCATTTCACCCTAGCCCCCTTATTCACTTAATTCCTGCTACTCAATGCATCTACCCCTCTTGAAGATATCCCAGTACAAAATGGTTTGTTCCAAACCTCATTTCTACAACTATTTAAGTATATCTAGAACGATTAACTTGCACTCTGTATCAACAGATCTCTTGTTCGAAAAATTAGACTTAAGATGAATTAAAAAAAAAAAATGCCTCAAATTCTGGACTGCAGTGCTGGAGGTCTGCATTCTAAAGATATCTAATATACATACATAAGGGCATCAGGACAAAATCAGTAGCCAGTTTAAACACATTGAACAGGAGGTTGCAGAGAGCCTCCTTTTCTTCAGTATTCACATATATAAGCTACTACAAAGCATAGTCTAATATAATTAATACCACAAAACACTAATGCAAAGCTCAAGTCAATGATTATAAATTCTAAACTATGTGTAATGACATGGTGAGTGTGGAAGAGAGGTGAAGAAGAGAGTACAGACAGGATAGAGTGGGTGGAGGAGAATGTCAGGAGTGATTTGTGATAGACAAGTACCAGTAAGAGTGAAAGGGAAGGTCTACAAGAGGGTAGTGAGACCAGCTATGTTATATGGGTTGGAGACAGTGGCATTGACAAAAAGGCAGGAGTCAGAGCTGGATGTGGCAGAGTTAAAGATGTTAAGATTTGCACTGGGTGTGACGAGGGTAGACAGGATTAGGAATAAGTATATTAGAGAGTCAGCCCAGGTTGGAAGGTTTGGAGACAAAGCCAGAGAGGCAAGATTACATTGGTTTGGACGTGCTGAGGAGTGATGCAGAGTATATTGGGAAAAAGATGCTAAGGATGAAGCTGCCAGGAAACAGGAAAAGAGGAAGGCCTAAGATAAGGTTTATGGATGTGGTGAGAGAGGACATGCAGGTGGTTGATGTGACAGATCAAGATGCAGAAGACAGGAAGAAATGGAAACAGATGATCTGCTGTGGCAACGCCTAATGGGAGCAGCCGAAAGAAGAAGAAGAAAATGTGGAATGGCATAAATTATAGACTCGAATGTACAATCGATTACATATTAGACAAATACATAAGACATATTTACACACACACACACACACACACACACACACACACACACACACACACACACACACACACACACACACACACATACACACACACTAGTAACAAAATGGCAGGGGGATGTACAGACAGTCAGTATTGTAAACAATTATACACATAAAGGACCAGTAGATGAATCAAAAGCCAGCCAATGTCTGAAATGTGCTACCAGGCTTTTGAATTAACTATCTCATTTGCTAAATTCATTTTCTATAAATAGTAGTATTGACGTAGTCTTAAAACATGCCACTATAATTATTAAATCATTATGGAATGCATAAATGCTTAGTTTACCAAACAAATTACAGCACAGTACCTTATTTGATCAACCCTGTGTTAGAGCCTGTCTGGTGATACATTATCTGTGATATTTGTGTGGATCTATTTACCAACAGCCACCCATACGGCTGTACCCCATACAGTGAACAGCTCATAGTGAGACCCCTATGAAGTTCTGTCTTTTTCTTCTGTTCCTTTTCTTTCTCCCCGCAGCACTGACCATCAGCTGTTCCCAGTTCCTTTCCACATTCACCATGTTTAGAGGACCTGCCTTACCCTGTCTTGATCTAAAATCAGTCAATGTCAGGAGACAGTGTGGAGATCAAGGATGTGCCAGTCTTATTCTGCTGTCAGGCTGATGTGGAATGTGTTGGAATATTTCACAACTTCCGAGAGACCACAGTAAAATACCGATGGTAGGAAATGCAGTGGGCATTGGAACTGAACCACCTCTCATTTTCACAAGGGACTTACATTAGCTAAAGATCCTGTTTTCCATCAAGAGACATTTCATGTTTGTTTCCTCTGTCTCCACTACTGAAATCAGATTACAATAGTGAGCCCAAAGCACATGTCCCTTCCTCCTCCCTGAGATGGTCATACCCACCCTATGTACCTGCACAGTCAGTCACCTGACCCACTATGTGAACGTAGGTCTCCTGGGCCATAGTCTGGGCACTATTCCTGTATGTTGCTATTGCAGACATACAGTTCTGTTTTAGTTTTTCTTTACCTCCTGGTGCAAAACTGAAAATCATTGAGTACTCTTTCTGTACTTGTCTTGTTCACTTTTTTTTCACACAGGAGGGTCCTAATTTCGGGAGTTGAAATAAATAGCAAATATCATTATTTTGGGAAAAAATATTTTCTAGCTTTCCTTAAGATATTGAGAACACTATTGCCCTTTAAAGCTAATATCTTAACATGATTTAAAACAAGAAGTCAATATACACAGTGAACATTTTACTACAAGTCTAACTTTTCAAGCTGCAGTGATAGAAAGTCCCATTGTAATGACTTTTGTGGCATAAGCGGATAAAACTCTGACTACCATCCAGGTAACCAAGTTATGGATATTGTCACAAGTTCTGAAGAAGGCAAGAAGGGTAGGTGAAAATAAGTAGTCATTGTCACCCACCTGAGGGGATGGAGGTGGATCATTCTGCAGCTGCTGTATCCGCTAATGCAGGTTGTGGTTTGCTGCAGCAATGTAAAAGTGATCATGGTGTGTAGTTGTACAAAAGCTACTGCATAGCTGCATAGCCATAAGTTATCATGACTTAAATCCCAGGAGTCTCAAAGGGCTAGTGTACTGCATTTCCACTTTGGCTTTGCACATTCTAGATCAAAGATGGGAGTGCAGTCAGATTATTTAAGTAAAAACACCATTCTTCACCATGGTGGATTATGGCACCAAATGGTTCCCCAGTCTGAGGACCATTAAGTTCACTCAATAATGAAGGCCTACCCAAAGTGGGGAGTGAAACCAGGAGCCCAAGCCAATGGGATGAGGATTGAAGAGTGCATGATGACAAGGAAGTGGTGCAAAACTCATTTCATGGCCACCTTGGTGATGACCTCACTTATCAGCCCTATTGTAAGTGCAAGACCTACTGAGCAAGCAATAGAGCAAGATGACACAGATGAAAAAAAGAAAAAAAACAAAAGAAGGGGAAACCCTTTGTCTTAGATGGCGAGCCCACCAAATCTGCAGATCTCAAGTATACAGTAAGTGTGAAATATCCTGCTCTAGCCATTTGAATTTATGACAACCTTATTGTGAAACAAAGTTTTCACCTTGTAGTTCCAGCAAAAAAAAAAAAAAAACTGTGCTACAAATAGTTCTATGAGGAAGTCATGTTACCTTACCTTGACATTATGGCATTAAAAATCTCACTTTGAGTGAGTCCTCACTTTTTGTCTGATGCTATTTTGAGTACTACTTCTCGGACCATTTTGGTGATGCTTTATCTAGTGCTTGGTTCATTAATAAAGCAGAGTCCTGTAGTGTAACTTGAGTTACTGAAGTCTGTTTCTCAGCCCTGACTTAAAGTTAATAAAATAATGTTTACAAGCTTTTACTGCATTAGTCACAATAGTTCAATTAAGCAATAACCGATGACGTGGGTGTGGTATACTGAAGATTTACCCAAGGTTGGTGTGGTTTAATCACAAGGGCGAAGCTAGAGTGATTAAATAAAGCCAACCGTGGGTAAATTTCAATATACCACAACCACGGAGTTGGTTATTGCTATTATACAATATTATTTAAGAAAAAAAGTACTTAATTTTCTTAAATTATGTCTTTGTATAATGGTGCATTACTGTTCTGCTGGTTGTGGTACACTGCTTCCTGGTTTTGATGTACTGAGCATGCGTATGGGACTTGCATCCTATGCATACCCAGTACATCAATGCTTTGAAACGGAAGCAACAGAGAAAAGAAAGTCTCCGTTGCTCCATTTTCTTTTTTTTTTTTTTTTATTTGTTAAAAAAAATGTTTTGAGCACTTTATACCAACAGAAAAAAGTCCGGGTGACCGGATCTTTTTCTATTGGTATATTGTGGGATTTACAACGGGCACACTGGCCAATCAGTATGCACGGTTTGGAATACTAATGGGGGGTTACTGTATAATTGCTGTTGGTTAGTGGTTTTAGCAATAGTACAGGTGTTTCATGATTGTATAGCTTTAATTATATGCATTTTTTTGCGTAATTCACAGATTAAATATTTACATAAATATTTATGAGTATTTTTAGGATACCCAATTAAATAGTGGGCACAAAATAGAAAAAGAAAAACTTGAGGGAAAAAGAAGCACCCAAAGTATTGCTAAAACCACTGAACAATATCGACAGAGAGCAATGTTTACTTTACATATGATATTTCCTAATGTTGAATCGGCACTGTTAGGAATGAAAAATACAACAGACATTTTTTCACAAAGAAGTCTTTTGCTTCCTTGGAAAACATGATAATTTTTTTGTAACAGATAGCTCAAATGTTGGCGAAAGAGTTGCCTTGCATTCATTTGTTAAGAGTTTAAAAGGGGCCAATGAGGCTTGTCTGTCAGCTTTTCATTAAACAATAAATTCCTTGGAGGGCAAGTTTCATGACTTTTTTCCTCTATTGTGGTTCACAAGCTGAGGCTCTCTTCAGAACACATTACAGCTTGTAGTTAATTTTTTAGTTTCAGCAGCCATCTAGAAGCTGTTAGAAAAATGAAGAATGTGTGCTACTACCTTAGTAATTTCTCTGGCTGACTGTGTCCTCTATTTCTGTGCCTGTCTTCCTGCAATTACACTTTCTGTTCTGTACCACTTCCAGTCTCCCTAAACTTATCCCTCCCTTGTCTTCTTCCATTGTTTAGCATTTTCATCCACTTTTGTAACAATTCCCATATCATATTTTCATGTGCTCTCTTTTTCTCTTTCCCTTTCATCTTTCTATTTTACCTTCCTTCTTTCTTTCCTCTATTATCGATTAACTACTTCTTTGTTATTCTTTCTACATCTTCTATATAACATTCCTCACTTGTGGCTAGTTATATGTTCAATTTTCAATCTACAATTCTCTCTGATCTATACTTGCAATACACTCATTCCCTTTGTTGATATTCCTACCTAGTCAAATTCCTTAACTCTGTTCTTTTTTCTTTCTACCACAGTTACTTCTCTGTGCAACTTGCTCTAACATCTTTCTCCTGATACTTGAACCTTTGATCCAGAATACATCCTTCACCATACTGATTGTTATTATCTCCTCCAAAAGTGTTTCTTAATTTATCTCTCTTTACTTTTACTATAAAGTTGTGTAGGTGAAAATGCCTTATAGTTTACAAGCTTACAATATGCTGGTTTATAGACCAAATCTTATTTAAAAAACTCTGGTATATATAGGTTCATAGGTTCATAGGTTGATACTAGGCTATCTGCCCTAGGGCATTTATAAGCCTAGCCAGAGTGTGTTTGGCTTTCGCCACCCTTTCAGATTAGTTGACTGTGCCTCTGTATAGTAGGTCACAGAAGGTAGCCCTTTTAAGGTTAGTTTACTGTACCTCTGTCAAGCAGGGACACTGAAGAGAGCCCAGGGGTAAACTTACGATCTCCCATCCACTCGTCAAGATTTCTCTTGAAGAGGGTCAGTGAGGTGCTCTGCCTAACATGGATTGGGATTTTGTTCCAGAGTGAGGGGAGCCTCTGGGATATGAATCTGTCCCTACAGCATGTCCTATTTATTTCTGTGCTGAGGTTCAAGTCCCTGGAGCGTTTAGCTCTAAGGGATTTGGATTTCCTGAGGTGAAGCATGTCCATTAATTCTGGGTTGGACATGGCTTTATACGTCAGACACAGATCGCCTCTGAGTAAGCGGTACGCAACTGAGTAGAGCTGGAGTTTCTTTAGCTGAACTGCATACGGCATCTGTTTGAGCCCCTTGATTCTCTTGGTGAGATACTTTTGGGGTCTTTCCAGTTGCTGAAGGTGTCGGGTAAGGTACATCCCAAACAGGGCATTGTACTCAATTATTGGCCTGATAAGTGATGAGTAGAGGGGCACAATGACCTCTCTTGATCTAGATGTGAACCCTTTTGTGATAAGGTGGGCTATATAGAAGGTCTTTCTAACCACTTTGGCAACGTGATTGTCAAAGGAGAGATTGCTATCTACTTGGGTCCCCAAGTCCCTAATTACTTCTTACGTACTTAATGGATTACCACTTATGTGGTAATTTGTGGGCACTTTGTTTTTCCCAAAGGGGATGACTATGCACTTTTTGGCATTTAGCTTTAGGCCATGGCTCTGGCACCAGTTATCCATCTCTGTGAGACCCTTTTGGAGGATGCTTGTGTCAGCCGGAGAGTCGATTACAGCACCCAGTTTGCAGTCAACTGCGAACTTGGTCAGCCATAGTCCACCCGTGTTAGCCTGTACATCAGAGAAATATATACCGAACAAGAGAGGTCCCAGGACTGAGCCTTGTGGGACAGCAATTGTAACTGGTTTAGAGTCTGACATGGCACCTGCTATTCTGACCATGTGGGTTCTATCCCTGAGCCAGTTTGCAACCCATCTTGTGACATAGGGGTTGATATTTAAGTTGGTGAGCTTATTTATGATGCCGGAGTAGGGTATTGTGTCGAAGGCTTTTGCGAGGTCCAGGTAGGCTGTGTGGACTACCTTCCCTTCATCTATGGCTTTGGTAACTGTTTCAAAGAAGTCGACCAGGTTCAAGAGGCAACATCTGCCCTTAAAGAAGCCAACTTGGGTAAGATCCAGTGTCTGGTAGTTCCCAATGTCTTTGTTTATGATTTCCATGATGATACGCTCCATAGCTTTGCAGACTAGGCTAGTCAGGCTTATAGGGCGATAGTTTCTGGGGTCTGTTGTGGTACCACCTTTGTGGAGTGGGACCACTGTTGCTGTACACCATTCCTTGGGTACATATCCTGTAGTAAGGCTGAGATTGAACAGTGACTTTATATGAGGATTTAGTTCTTCTTGGAGCTCGTGCAAGACGCAGCCCGGGACACCGTCTGGTCCCATTGATGCTGTGTTTTTTTGCTTTGGAGAGGGCAGCTCTCACCTGTGCATCTGTGATCTCAGGAAGGCTACACTCTGTTGGGATAGACATTTGCTCTTTTGAGGGGGAAAGGGGAGAGAAGTTTGCACTGAACCTTTCTGCCTGGATGTTGGCAATGTCTGTAGGTTCAGTGTATTTTTTGTCATTTTGCACTAACTCAGAGCATATCTGGGAGTTGCCTCCCAGGTTTCTGACATAACTAAAGAAGGCCTTGTGATTATCTTTAGTGTCTTGTGCAATTTTTCTTTCAAAGCTGGCCTTAGATGATTTTATGAGGGATCATAGTTTCTTGCTAGTACTGATCAGTGACGCCTTCCCTTTTTGGGATTTTGCTCTGTCATGTAGTGGCTTTCTCCTTCTGTTGTATAGCTTATTTATGGCCAGGGTTCACCAGACAGGTCTCCTGCCTTTGGAGGAGTGAGCCTTGGTTTTATTTGGGATAGCATGCTCCATGCATTCCTGTAGGTGTCCATAGAATGCTTTTGTAAAGGATTCTGCATTTTGGGCAGTATTTTCCACTGGTCCTGGGGCTTTGAAGGATTCAACCTCAGTTTTGAGAAGTGTAAAGTTTGCTTTTGAGAAGTTCTTCACCATGGTTTCTTTGGCTAGGGGTGGGGATGGGATATGGATGTCCAGTGAGATTTATTTATGGTCTGATCTTACCAATGAGAGGTATACCTCTGGTGTGGAACATAGAGACTCCAGGTTGGTGATGACCAGATCCAATATGTTTTCCCCTCTTGTGGGAGTGGTGACCAGTTGTTCCATAGCATTTGAGTTTATAAATTCTAGGAACGGTTGGGTGAGGGTGTTTGGGCTTGAGTAGTTTTCCCAATCGATGTTTGGGTAGTTGAAGTCACCCAATATAATAGTGGTTGGAGAGACCTTCATATTCTCCAGTGTTCTCAGGAAAGCTGAGTGAGGTTCCTGTGTTTGAGAGGGTGATCTGTAGCAGGCTACAAGCTGAAAGGCAGGTTTTTCCCACTGTTAGTTGCACATGGATGGTCTCCGATGCTTCGTGCAGTGCCACTGACCTGGAGGTGTGGGTATCTTTGATAAATATGGATACTCCCCCTCCTTTTGTGGTTCCGTCTGAGTTTTGGGGCCAGAAAGCATGGTATGAAGTATAACCTGTTAGTGCTGGGGTGCTCTCGGGAGCCTTGAACCAGGTTTCTGTTACTGCACAGATATCGATATTCTCCATACTGAAGAGAGTCTCGAGTGCATGCATCTTGAGGTTTAGACTTCCGGCGTTGAGCAGCATTACCCTTAGTTTTTTTTTCTTTGTGTTGTCTATGGGGGTGGGTTTGTCTTTTGAGCCTTGCTTAAAAAAGGCACTATGGGGGAGGCAAGAGCCTTTACTAGTATTCGAAAACCCAGGGGTGACAGGTGCAAGCCATCCATAGCGAAGCAACGTGGCTTGTCGCGCATGTCATCCCAGGCTGACAGACACTTGATCCCCTTTGAATGACACCAATACTTTAGCCAATTGTTAAAATTTATCATTTTGTCTTTATACTGTGGCATCATTCTTGGTGAGGGTAAGATGCTACTCAAGGTCAGGGTCATACCGGCCTGGGCTACATGATCAAAGAGCTCCTGTACGTCTTTTTTCATGTAGTCCAGGGAGGTACATCTCAGGTCATTCACACCAGCATGGACAATGATGGAGTCATATTTGTACTTGCTTTGGAGTGACCTGAGTGCTTGTGTTATGTGGCGGATCATGGCACCTGACAGGCAGCTTACAGTAACCTTCTTCTTGTTCTGCCTGGTGAGTGGGACATCAGTGTGTCTGACAATAGAGTCACCTATTACAAGTGTATTAGGTGTGTTGTTTAGCCTTAAGGGCTGTGACTGTGTGGCACACTGACTTTGTGAGCTATGTACTAGGTGGATATTGTTTCATGGTAGTAGTATTGCATACTATAGCTACATATATGAGTAGTCTGCATATTTTACGTTAGTAACGTGACTACAAAGTGCTGTTTTGATCAGCTACCTTTATTGCTAGCATTAACTGTAATTATATCTCTGATAAAACATTTCTTTATTATAGATTGTATGATAGACCATTCCTCCTTCCATCACTAATGTAAGTGGACCTTGCTTTTAATTATAGGAAAAGTTTGTCTGAAAAAAATCCTCTTTTGGCTGAGGCTGAAGGAAAAATGCTGCACATTACATACATTTGCACAGGCAGTTGACTATCAATAAAAGTATACTAGACAGCACTGAGATTTGTATAATTTAACATGTGATCATCATGTTAAGTGTACTACATAGTATTTACAGCATGCTAAGGTCATACAAGTCTATAAAACTTAGTATTATTTTACAGTTTATATAGGCATGGTTATTTTGAAATGTTTTCTGTTGCACAGACTCACAGCCTTAGGTTAGTCTATCATGGAGCTTTCTGTAATTAATAAATATGGTACAAAAAGTACTCTGCTGCCATTGACCTCTTAGGCCAACGTAAGG
>NC_056734.1:654897452-654924952 GCF_019279795.1 Protopterus annectens | reverse complement strand
CCCTGCACAGGAGGCCTAAAACAGAGTACACACAATAACCACAAAAAATATAGAGCATGTGCATGGTGTTCTGAAAGCTAGGCTCAGACATCTGGACATATCTAGGGTGCACTGCAATACACAACTGAAAAGGCAGTGTAGATTATAACAGTGTCTGCCATGCTACACAGCATGCTAACTAGAGCACATGGAAGTCTTCTGGCTGCAGGTGTGAGTGAACTATCATAAAAACCACAATGTTTGAAGAGGACATCGCACATGTATCAGAGGAGGAGGAGAAGGAGGATATCAGGAACAGAAGTCACAGGCATAGGCAACGTATTGTGTGACCACAAGTGCAGGCCCAGGTTACACAGCAGCATTTGAACCAAATACTTGAGTATGACAAGCTACATGTACATGAGTGTGAACACTGATGTTCATGTGTTGCCCCACCACAGCAACAGACATTGCATCTAATGGCAGTTACCCACTAGATGTACATACTAAGCAGCACACTAGATGTACACCCTAAGCAGCACTCATAACACAACAAAACATAAGCATAACATGTTCCAACAAAAACATATACAAATGTATCAAACCACAGATCATCAACTTAGGGCCCAGCTGACACAGGTATGCATGCAGACATCATTTGTTGTATCACTGTGTGGTAAACAATAAGGGACACACACAAGAGCTACACATTTGTAGCTGTATCATATGATAAGAGGAAAAAAGAGAAATCACACAGGACATAATGCAGAAATTTTAATTTCAGAAAACACATATCATAGTACAGCTGTATTGCGATGATATGAGCTATGTGAACTCCACTTTTGGACACACTAACGGAGTCTTGGGTGACCTTGTTGACTTCTCACACTATGGTCCACCCTGCCTTGACCACATACAGACACATCTTGCCCTGGTTGCTCCACAACAGATAGAGATGTGGGTAGAACATCTGTTGAAATAACGGAACATGACTGTGAGTTGAAAGCCTTGTGACTGGTGTGACCTCAGCAGATAAGCCACCAGTCAAACTCTGTGTAGATTGGTCCACAGGCAGAGATTCCAAATATCTGATGGTGGTCCTGCAGAGAGGTGGCCTGCTTCTCACAGGTTGCAATCTCCTGAGCACAGCCATGAAATGTCAAATCCTGGTAGTAGTAAGACATTGTTGCGGAACTGTAGAAGCCAAGGTTTCCACCAATTGTAGCACAGCTAGCAAACTCTCATTCTGAGCAGCCAATACAGCTATACTCTCACAGTGCCTGCGCTCTTGCCCTTCTTGCATGAAATTTAGCAGGTGTGCCACATCATATGTGGCAAGGGCAATGTATGGATGTCTGAATGATTCTGTTGCTGTGATGGTTCATTTGCCTGCAGCAGGTGGCAGACACCCTCTGACACCTGGTCATGTACAACATCTGCTTACCTCCATGTACTGTGACATCTGGTTGTTTTGTGGAACTGCCAGCAGAAGTTCTCTCAACTGCAGTGTGATTGTCAATGATTCATATTGTTGACATCCACTGTGGCAGCATCCTCTGAATGGCTAGATAAGTGAACCTCCATGTCTGTGACTACATCTGCTACAACTTCACTGCCAACCTCATGAATGGACTTTTCAAACAACTCAAGGTCCTCTTGCCAGGGGGCCATACTACTACTATGCTGAAATACATCATAAACAACATCATGATTGCTGGATGGGCTGCTGGATGATGCACATAGTTGACGTGCTATAAGATACAAAGGCACAGATCAAAACAGTGTGTCTAGATCACAAAGTAGATATCAAAGACGTGACATATATATCTCACTGTAATGTTGCAAATACTAATTACTTCACTTGCATTCTACTGTATGTATGCATGTTTCATGGAATTTGCATAAAATAAGTATGTAACCTGTTTACATGGCCAACATACATGACATATATGATGCATTAAAAAAAACACAAATGCCAAGCTCTCATGGGAAGATGGTGATATTGCACTGTGATGACCTTCAGCTAGCGTAAGGAACAAGAAACAGCATTATTGATCACATCATTTACACCATTAACCAAGTGAACACAGTTAAAGCACACAGAATGCGTGACATACGCATACTACTCGTATGTGCACTTGAGGACTCTGATGCAGACAGAGCTAGGAATGGTAAGGAGGCCGCAGTATTAATGGAGTTCAACTACATGATTAATAGCAAAGACAGGTATGAAGCATACATAATAGCATACCACAAACTCCTGCTGTGTAAAAGTTGTGAATTGTACTGTGGACCCTGCAGTGGGAAAGTAAAGAGGAACATAGCACACTCATGTATTTAGCAAAAAGAATACTGACAGCATCACATGTACAACACAGTAACATGGGCTGCAAATACTCATGTGATGGACATTGCAATTGTAAACCAGACAGGCCTTTATTGACAAATATTGGCAAAAATGTCAGGTATCATGCGTGCTACACATTGTTGACAGCATGACAATGTTCCTGCAACATACCTGGTCTGTCTGCACTTGAAAATACATGGCCTGCCTCTCTACTGGATGTACCTGTAGTGTCAAATAACAGAGAAACAACAATATAACAGTAAACAGCAGTGCCATGAAAAGAGGTAGAGGCACTAACAAGGTGGTGTTCACAGTAACAGTACAGAGACATTCACCTGATGATCCCTGGTTTAGTCCTGAAGTAGATGGACCTGTGAATATTAATGCAAACAACATTACAAATGTTGTTTGGACTGATCTGTCTGCAACTCAGATGTACCAATGCATGTAATTAAACTTGCAATCATCATCCTCACCCTGCATTGTTGTGTGTCCATGGCTCAACTCTGCTGCTGTAAATCAAACACAGCAACAGATGAATATGCATGCTACAGCAATATGGAGTGATTGTCACAATAGACATCCATGTAAGTGAAAAAAATACAAACATGTCCATCCTGGAACCCCAGCCTCAATCCCACCACCACAGATGTGTTGCTCCACTCTTGCTGTATGCAGTGAGGCCAGAAATATTGTGATGTCATCAGGGGGGATCGGTGGTGGCCCACCACTGGTGGCAACCCTTGATCTCTCATAACATGTCACTCTGTTTGCTGCATGAAGTATCTTGTTCAAGCAGCATCATCTACAGGCCTCACAGGCTCAGTTGTGGCCTCCAACTGCATTGATCAAGATGGTGAGGTCCATTCAGATGTTCATTTCTCCAAAAGGTATCACCCAAATGACCTAGCATTATCCTTCAGTGTTGGCAGAGAGCATAAATTATGATGCCATCTTCCTGGTGGGAGAAGTTGTCACCTGTAGGCTGGTTGGCCATCTGAAAGACAGTGATATGCACATGATAATATTCATGTTTGAGCCCATTTATGCATTTCAGTCTGTGAAAGGCATATATTAACATAAACATTATGCATTCCTGTGCACTGAAAATATTTGTGTAACACTGTGTGTGACGAATACTAATGTAACTTATTGCAAGTAATAACAATGCCTTCATACATAATATTGGTAAAAGCAGCATAACACCATAGGCACAGCAAGCTGTTGAAGACTGGGGGGGGGGGGTGGAGAGTGAGAGGGACACTTAGTGATCTAAAAAGGGCAATTTTTTTATAACTATTTACTACCACAACGTAGGTTCACTTGGAGGACATTATAAGCTTAGCCAATTCACTTTTGGTGCTTGAATTAACATTTTCTGATTGGTCCTACCTATCCCATGGATGATAATTGTATATTATCCCTAGTGAGAATAACTGTGGTCATACCGCAGATAATTTGAGTGGACCCTTGCAAGGGATGCAGCATTTAGGAACTGCCTCTATCCATTAGTAGCATGAGGGAAAATCCTGGAGTACATTTTCTATTACCCATCCTTAGATTCTAGTTGCATTTGAATATGGACGGATGAGCTTTGTTTTATTTGTATGGATATTCTGTTATGGAACAGTGGTAGCCGCTGTGATATATATCCATCTCTTCACAACATTCAGTTTAGATACCCGGACTGAGTATTTCTGATGTCATTTGACTTGCTGATTTTCAGTAGGCCCATCTGTATTAAGTCAGAGGATGCCTTGTATGCCAGACATGTCACCTCTAAGCACTCTGTAGGATACTGAGTATATTAATAAATCTTTGAGGTGGTCCATGAAAGACCTGTTGTTTAGGACTTGTATCCTTTTAGTAAGGTATCTCTGAAGGTATTCCAATTGTTGCATGGGGCTGGACAGATACATGCCAAAGTGTACATTATAGAAATGATTGACCAAATGAGAGCTTTGTAAAGGGGGGCAACAACATCTCTAGATCTAATCAAGATCAATTTGTTTATAAGCTGTGCAATATAGAAAGGTTTTCTTATGACTCTGGGCCCATGTTGGTCAAAGTTAGGTCACTGTACACACAAGTTCCCAAATGCCAAGCAATTAGGTCAGTTCTCAGAGGAGATTGTCATGATTTTGACACCAATTATTATTTTGGACCAACCTTCCTGCATAATGGTTGAGTCATTTAGGGATTCAATAACTGCTCCTAGTTTACAGTCAACTCAAACTTAGCCAGCCAAAGCCCTTTGACATTTCCTTTTACTTTTGAGATGTATATGCTAAACAGAAAAAGTCTTAGCACCAAACCCTGGGGGACTCCATTGGTGACTGGTCTCTTCCCCTAGTTTGATCTCCTGCATCCTTTGAGCAAGCTGACAATCCAGCTATTGATGCAAGTGTTTGCTCCTACATTATTCATCTTTTGTACTACATCTGAGTAAGGGATTGTGTAAAAAGGCTTGGCCAGATCAAGGTAATGTGGTCTGAACTGTTTTACCTTCATCCATTCCTTTGGTAATAAGACTAAAGTTTAAAATTTGCCCATGATTTTGAGCCTTTCAAGCTTTCCTCTGGGCTGTTTTCAAACACGTTTTAAGGTCATGCATACGTGTATGCATTCTTTGATTCACCTTCCTGATTGTATTAAATTATATCATTGTATAATACAGCACTAGTTGTTAGAATGTGTTTTAAATTTGTAGTTTTGGACAGTTTTCTAGTAAGCAATAAACAAAATGCATGAACCAATAATGACAAAACTACACATTTCAGAAAATTTCAACCATAAATAAGCCACTCAAACGTCTGTCATTACAATCCACCAATATCGATAAATATGCAAAATCTCTGCAGAAGTAAGTCATCTAAATAATTCCACATTAAAGGGATCTGTAACTATTGAAGAGGTTGCTGCTAGGAAACAACTTTTTATTTCATTGTTTCATCTGCAAATAAAATGGCTGCTGCCCTTGAAGAATAATTTGCTTATGTTACATTAAAAAATGATAAGTTAGTAATATTGCAATAGGGAACGCATGGCAAACTGATAACAAGTTCATAGTTACTAGGTAACTCCTCCAAAGGAGGACATTTACAGGACTGCAGCATCCCCTCCCTCAAAATACTACCTGTTGTGCTACTAACAATGCAACCAGACTTGGAATATGCAATACTAAACTTCTCTTCCCCTGAAGATCTCAGCTCTTTGTACATTTTTTTAATTATTTAACAGGAAAGTCCAACTTGGAACAAAGCCAATTTTCAGCAGATTCCTAGGGGGGTCGATATCATAACTGCAAAAGCCCATTTCAGCTAATACATAAATATCGACACATATTGCATGAACTGCGAATACACTGAACACCCTAAACCGCGAAATTCAAAATCTCGAACCGGCAAAGTTGGCCAACCCCACCGCTCGCTACATACTACCCACCCAAACAAAATAAACAAACCACATACATACACTAACAGAAACCCTACTTCTAAATCTGCAATAAACCTTACATACATTACTATCTATGTACTTACCTTAACCCGCAACCTAACCCTAAGGTCCATAATTATTGCACATTTACCTTACAGAGCTATACCGTAGAAGGGCCAACTATGCCAATTCGAGATTTTGAATTTTTCGGTTTAGGGTGTTCAGTGTATTCGCAGTTGGTGCAATATGTGTCGATGTTTACGTATTTGCTGAAATCGGCTTTTGTGGTTATAATACAGACCTGCCCAGGGAGAAATGCTCTAGACACATGTTTTTGTAACATGGGAGGAAACTGGAGCACCCAGAAGAAACCCACACAAACAGAGGGAGGACATACAGACTCCACACAGAAGGCACCCCAGAAAAGAATCAAACCAGAGAACCTCTTGCTAGGAAGCAAAAACACTCTCACTGCACCACCCACTTGACATAAGTGAATTACTCAATTTCATGGCAGAAGAAATCTGGAAAAAGCCAAAATTTATTTGGGGGGTCAAAAGCCCAAAACCAGGGACACATTTTAAATATTGCTTGTATAATCTTAGAAAGTTGCTAAAATAGTGTTTTGTGTTACCATGTGTTTCCAAAAAAGATAGGAAGACTGAATGTTTTGCGTTACCATGTGTTTCCAAAAAAGATAGGAAGACTGAAACTTAAAGGGCTATCATTATTTAGTGAATTCCATTCTCACTGATTTGCCAGAAAACCACAAATTTTAAGAGGAACAGACCAAAAGTGTGAGCCAAATATTTTATGAAAATCTAAAATAGTTGAAACCTATCGGCTAAAGTCCTTGAATCACAAGTGGTGGTGCAGGTAGGGAATGCAGGCTGCTGTATCTACGGTACAGGGTTTGAGCCTCAGAAACACACACACAAAACTTATATAAACAAAACGGAGCACCAGAAATTCTAACCAACAGTTAAATATAACTGGACACACACAAGTTATATAAACAAAATGGAGAACCATTAATTCTAACCACCAGTTAAATGTAACTGGGGCATTACACACACACACACACACACACACACACACACACACACACACACACACACACACACACACAGTACTTATATAAACAAAATGGAGCATCAGCTACTTATATAAACAAAACAGAGCACCAGCTGCTTATATAAACAAAATGGAGCACCAGCTACTTACATAAATATAAACGGAGCACTAGCTACTTATATAAATGGAGCACCAGCTACTTACATAAACAAAACAAAGCACCAGCTACTAAAAATATAAATGGAGCAACAGCTACTTACATAAATAAACAGAGTACACCAGCTACTGAATAAATAAATGGACAGCCTTGGGGAAACACCTAAATACCTCTCCTTACTGCAGATGATCTGCCAGCAGGCTTGATGTGCTCAGGTAGTTGCTTCCACCACTTTTTTGTTTAAATAGCATGCGACTCATGCATGAGTCCTTACAGATCTTGCAGCTGTAAAAGTGGGGGGGTCCTCCCTCCCCTTCCCCTATGGTTTTGGCACCTATGCATAACACGTAGCAGGTTTATAGTTTGAGATTAGGAACCCCCGACAATATATCTAAATTCTGTGGAGGTCTAGAGCCATCAGCATTGTCCACATGAGCTTGCTGGCATGTCACCTTCAAATACTACAATAAAAATCAATTTGAAGAGTTTATGGAAAATGTGGGTAAACGTTAGGATCCATAGCCAGTCCACAGACAGTACAGATATGTACTATATTGAGCCAGTACTAAAAATACCCTTGTAAAGAATCATCATGGAAGCCATATCCATAACAGCAGCAGCACATATCAACATCACATGCTAAGTACAGATAGGGTCAGAATCTGTACCTTTCTATAGTTACACTACAGAGTGCTAGGAATTACCAGTAAGAATTGTGAATGATCCGTAAATCATCCTTCATATACTGTTGACATCTGCAATGGAAGTCTGTCTACATAACTGCCTGTAGGACTGAAATAAACATTTTTGAAGGACACCTATTTGCATAAAGTTCAGTACAACATCACTGTAGTAACTAATGAAACTTCTGTTAAAATTACCATTTTGAGTAAATATGAATTTAAACATGTACACTTTGAAATGAATAACTTTAATACATGTACTAATCACCTCAACAGAAATTGTGCCATTTGCCGATGTACCTTTCACTTCATATCACAGAATCAAAGTAGACTTTGTGTGCACCCAAGTTTATGTAGCATTTGCGATAAGCATAATTAATGAGGTTAACTGAAATTTAAGTTTTTAGAATCCCATTCAGATATGTCCATGTAAATTGCCATTATGCACTGAAACACCCATGTGTGCTGGGTAAACATCCAATAGGTATTGATAAATGGTACCATGTGTGACAAGTATCTGTTATCTTACAATGACCTTATAACATGACATCAGCGCCACTTTTACATATTGATTTTGATACATTTATTGATCAGACCATTGCTAAATCTGAATGGATTACTACCTCAGTGAGCATTTCTGTGTTTCTGTGTTTTTTAGATTTCTTCTACTTGAGGATCATGATGGCAATTTCGTGGAGGCTGAGTTGTGTCCATATGCCCAGCTGGACTGATGAGGAGATGACCCAGATGTTGACCGTGTATGCTTGATTGGAGCAGTGGATGACAGCCAGACCCAGAACTTCGCTATGATCGACGTATGGAACTGGGTCACAAGGGAACATCAACAGAGGATGTGGAGCTAACACACTAGAATGTAGGTTTGTCATTACTATGTTGACCTGCATCAGAGGGATGTGGAAGAGCTTTGAAGGAGGGCTGCTGGGGTGCAAAGGCAGCCCGTAGATCCCTACAGTAAGCACCAATATTCTAGTTGTATCTGAGCATTGCTACGGATTTTACAGATATATCTCTGTATCATATACATCATATAGATGTTTTTGTAACAATATGTTAGCTGCTGTGATAATTAAGTGAACTTGTTAAATGCTGGCATTTTACCTATGGGTTAAATTCCCATCTTATTAATTTATCTAATAATGTCTATAATATCCATAAGCATGTCCTTTGTAGATGTACATATGTTTTGCAAAATCTAAGTACATAATTTCACATAACCTCTGTTCTCGTGCATCACAGATGCCTAGAGCACATAGGCCATGGATGACTGTGCATTTTGTAGTTTTCCATTATAGTCCCACTGAATCACTTATTGGTACATTACAAGTTGGAATACAAACACTTATATAACTTCCTTACATCATTCTTCCTAAACAGTTACACTGACACTTTTATTTAATTAAAAAAAAAAATAATGCCCGTGTCATTGATTACACTAATTTTGGTTATGTGTTGATAATTGTTATTTCTTTACTATGACGGTTCCAAAACTTGTATGCATTTTCCGTATCACTGGTTTATTGCAGGATTTGAAAGAAACACCTTCATTATCTGTTTTGTACAATAAAACACTTGCTTAATATTAACTTGACCTGTAAAGCAACTAACCAGCATGTCTACATTTTGGCATGTTGTGGGCACCAAACCACATAAGAGAAATATATAATCAGTACCTGTTACCTTGGTTAACTTCACCCCTAGCATTTTTGGAAGAACTATATTGCAATAGTTTAAATTAAGGTTTATGTTGTGCATGGTAATGACTCTCTGATACAGTCTTCGAATTTCTACAAATATGGCTATAATCAGTAATGTTCTGATAACATCAATTTTCTAATAACAGGGTTTGTAGAGCAGCATCTGCTTGTGTATACATTTTGTGCTGACTTTTAGCTTGGCTTGTAAAGCAACTAGCCTCCATATCTAAAGTTTGACATGTTATGGGTTACAAACCACATAGGGGAAACATATATATGTACCTGTTAATTTCACCCATAGCATTTTTTGGAAGAACCATGTTGTAATACTTTATATTAATGTTTATGTTGTGCATGGTAATGACTGACTGATAGTCTTCAAATTTCTATGACTGCCGCTATAATTGGCAACACTCAACATCAGCTGTTGAACAACAGTGCTTGGAGACCAGTAACTGTTTGAAAATAGCACATTGTCACTATTAGCTAACCTTGTAAGGAAACAGCACAGTATGTCTGCATCTTGGTGTGCTATGTGTCCAAATCTGGAAAGGGGGCACATATATCTGAAAATATTATCTTGCTTTAATATACCCATAGCATTTATTCATAGAAGCATATTACACTGATTCATATTAATATATATTTTGAGCATAGTTATGACTAGCTTGGTTATTTGTTGAACTCTTTTGAATATGTCCATAATCAAAAACATTCCATTGACATAAGATATTTAACTGTAGGGGCAGTACATCTTGTTAAATCCTGTTGTGTGTCTGAGCAATTTTTTGGGTTAATATTACATACTTTCTAAAAATGCTCTGAAGGTCTGTTTTCTTATGAAATATGCAATAGTAGAACAACATCATCCTCAAATTTTGAGGGACTGGGCTGGGCAGACTAGCAGTTGAAATGTAGAGCAGGTAATATGCATGTATTTTCTTACTGATGTGCAGTTTAACAAGTAATAATGGTTCTCACAGATACCTTTCTGTGTTGTTAATGTACAGAACCATACATGTTGCTGTACATACCTTTCTCTGTCGTTAATGTACAGCAACATGTATGATTCTGTTCACCAAAGCTGTATTCTACCTAACAGTTCCATACTGCCTGTGAAATGCATGCTTTGCATTACAGTTACTGAATCTGAATGCAGTGATAATGAATGCATTTTTCCAATGGTTTAGCTATATGAACAGCACATGTTCATAGTTATTAGTAGACCATCCCCCATCAAGATGATGTCATAACATAAAAGTTTTTCACTGTCTGCAAAAGATGTTTTTTTTTCAGTTGAGAGGTGGTCAGGTAGGCAGGTAGTTCTCAGCGGTGCAGTTTGGAGGTTGATTGTGGTTGCAGGTTTGAATCTGATGTCCTCTAATTTATGTTCAATGTTAACACCTAAATATAAAAATGTCATCTGTGTATTGCGCTTATCTAATGCTCTTCTAGAAGAAATGTATATCGCTGTTATTTGAGAAATACATTCTATATTTTTACTTCAAGCGACAAGGAATGCAGTTGAAACACAGCCACGTGCACTGAGTAGATGCACAGGTTGAGGATCAGCAGATGGAGAGGTACGTTGATTTTTTTATGTATTTTAGGAAATTAAATGCATCTTTCTCCGTTTTTAGACCTGTATTTTTCACATTAACGTGTTTATTGATTAAAATGCAGAAATACCTATCAGTAATGTATGTGAAATCATCATATGGTAGCTGTGCTTATAACTGTGGATAAATTCCAACAATGATGATGTTTTATGTATCTTTGAGCAATTTGTTCCGCACACAGTATTGTAAATGCACTCCACAGTGTAAATAACAGTTGTGTTTGTGTCGCTGTCCAACATCTTTTAAGGTGGATATTTTATGTACAAGTGTAGGTGCTTTGACTAGTGCTTATTCTGCTTGGCTTAGCTGACTTGTATGCCTGGCTATGTTCTCTGATGATTGGTCTGTTGTGCATAGCCTGTATTTAGTGAATGGGTGTCTGCTGTGTCAGTGTTTTCAGACTGTGTGCATGCCCTTCTATTCAACATTGGTATGTTTTTGTAGAAACACAGTTATAGCCTAGGTTGACTGACACTGGAGCAGATACCCATTTGATTGCAATAGTTCATATTCAGCACACCCTGCAGGTCAACATGGATATTGCATCTGTCTCTAAACCCTTGAGTGTTTTTTTAAACACAACATTACTGTCTAGGTTGACTAATACTTGAGCAGATACCCATTTGATTGTGGCATTTCAGTATCAGCACGGATATTTCATATATATTTTTTTACTTTACTGATTACTGCTTCTTTTGTAGATAGTGAATACAATTTTACACATAGAATACTGTTAGTAGCAAATATATAAGATTGTCATATGTCAACAGTTCTGTTGATTGAGTATATCAAATTATTTTCAGTGTTTTACTCATTATTTTGATGTGTGTTCAGCCAAATATCATGCATCCTGTCCCAGAAGTTTCTCATATGGCTTGCCTATTATCCACAATATTGTCAGATCACTTTCACCTCATTTTAATAATGACATGTTGTGGCTGCTCATATAAATTATTGAATGCAGACAGTATAACATGTTGATTTGAGCATTCACACATTTTTATAAAGCTAATGACCCGTGTGTGTGTGTGTGTGTGTGTGTGTGTGTGTGTGTGTGTGTGTGTGTGTGTGTGTGTGTGTGTGTGTGTGTGCGTGTGTGTGTGTGTGTGCGTGTGTGTGTGTGTGTGTGTGTGTGTGTGTGTGTGTGTGTGTGTGTGTGTGTGTGTGTGTCTAAGCATACATAATTGTTCAGAAAAGAATACTGTTGTCCTCTTTAGGAGTACTACATACAGAGCCATAGATACCTATGTCCATAATGGATGTGTCTCAATCCTTGTATAAAATCTCATCATAATAATTTTGTGTTGTGCTCTGATAATCATAGGACTGTTCTGCATGATAGCCATTTGCTTTTTTTCTGTTGCTTTTTGCAATTAACTTTTACAGAGCATGGTACTCATGGTAGATCTCCAATCTATGATGCACACAAGTGAGGCTACTGCCAAATTCTTCCAAGAATGATGGTGGTGGTGATGATGATGATGATGATGATGATGATGATGACAGTGATACCAAGGCACCTTGACCACCTCTGCACAAGACATCATGCCTAAACCCCGGAGGAGACATTGACATGACCACAGTAGTGATGATTTTTGGGAGTAGAAGAAGGGGATCATTACTTATGTGTTCTGAACACAGATGAAGGACATGGTGGGGACATTCTTTGAGGATATGGCATTGGCTATGCAGGAATCATTCAGAGTGATAGCTTGTGAGATCATTCAAGAGTCCAGACTACATCAGCCTGGTCCTTCTGGTTAGTAAGTATTGTCTGTGTGCTCCTCTTGTGTTATGCTGCCAACATGGTGATTGCCATTTCACTGACTGGACTGTATATGCACTCTTGTGCATGTGTGCTATGTACCTGTCATGCATATGTGTTTTTGTCATGTGACATTTATTTTGGTTTCAATGTGTGCATGACACACATTAACACATAACACTTTCTCCTCACATGCAGCTGTCCATGCATTGTGGCAGTTCACCTTAAGATATCACTGCAAGAGGTATTAAGCATGTATGTACCTGAGGTAACCAATAGACAACATATGTGGTCCATACTCCATCAGTAACAATGTGATATGCCTTGGATTTCTGTTTTCCTATATCAGGTACATGCAGCATACAAACATGTCATTCCACATGTTTTTGGATGACAGTTGTCACGATGTCCAGTTGTCATGATGTGGTGTTTTGTCATGGTTTGGCAATACTGACTTCATGTGAAATCATATACAGGTATATGCTGTCTATGTGCAGTCCTCCTTTGCTGACTGCATCAAACAGCAATGTAATGTTAATGTGCACACAATGTTCCAGATAACGCATTCTTTCATAATACATTACGCCACATTTGTTGTATGTCGCACTTCTTCACACATGATGTAGTGACATCAATGTACACCTTCCATAAACCTTTGTACAGATTACATGACTGTATGCATGTGTGCATATAGTCATATATGTACGGAGACAGAAAGGTACCTATGGCATGTGAAAATTCAGTGATTTACTGCTGATGTGCAGTAATGATGTTTACAGGAGTGGTTCTTTAGTCAACATTTGCATGGCTGTTTATGTGTATTTGCTTTTATCTTTTACCTTACTTACCTATGGATGTTGATGTGACATGATTGCACATTACTGTGTATGTGTGTTTTATATATGTCTAGTTCTGTGGACATCGGCAATACATCTAGCCATTTGACATACATGTTCCATTTGGTAAAATGTATGTCTGTGTGGCTTCTACAGCATCCTGAGTGCCGTACATATGCACCTGCATTGTGTCAACTTACCATGTCCTGCTTTATGCTGATGTAGACTTAGGTTGTCCACCACCCTCCCACCTTCATCCTTCCCTATTATTTTTTTCAGGTTTTATTCAGTTAATTTTTCCTATGTTAAAGCTAATTTCAATTGTCATTTATTAATTTGACACAGTGAATATGTGCCACATGTATGCCCATTGTACAATGCAAGACACGTGCGCACAAGTTGTTGTCTACTGCTTGCAACACATCTCTGTTCTCATTATTCTTGTGTGTTACTCAGTGTTGCTTTTTTCCCATCCATTTGTACAACCTGCAAAATTAATTATGCTGTACTGTTACATTTTTGAACATACTATTACATGTCATTGGTGTATGTATGTGTATTGATCTTGATTTTCTGTACAATCCATTGTTTTATTCTAATTAAATATTATAGTAAAGGGTTAGAAAAGCATTCATTTCAGTATTCAAGACACTCTTTGGTATAGTTTTTTTTTTTTTGTAATACTGGTTAAATTCAGTGAAGTGCTCATGCACTAAATTATTTACCATGAATTTTAGTTAATTTATTGTTATTTATTATTTTGTATATAAAGTTTTAATAATGTTTTTGAGCTTTACAGAAGACATATAGTGTATCTAAGGTGAAAGAAGGTATATTAGGTAAGCCAAAACTGAAGATCCAAGATATATAGAAAATAATAACATTTATTGAAGCAATTGATTTTGATGATTGGTCATAGCTGTTTACACAGAACAAAGTTTTAAGTATTAAGAAAGCCATATATGTTTTACTTATATTACCAATATGGGTAAATATATAACTATTTGACAGTCATTTTTTTTATGGAATATCAAGCAAAATATTTTAGACCACCACAACTGGATACCAAATATTAATGACCACTTTGCTCTTCTTCATGTCTTCAGGTTTTATCTTAAAGACTATCATGCAGTGATGTGTACTTTATATAATTTCTATATTTATATGTACATGAAATTGCCAGTATTCTACCCACTACATTAAGTTTTCAGGGAGTAACATATGGTGTAAATGAAGGTTCAGGAAGAGGCTATTTAAAACATGCTTTCCACTTTTCCATAGGGTTCACACACATAAGTGTGCTATATATATATATATATATATATATATATATATATATGTGTGTGTGTGTGTGTGTGTGTGTGTGTGTGTGTGTGTGTGTGTGTGTGTGTATATATATATATATATATATATCTATATATATATATATATATATATATATATATACATACAGTGGATATAAAAAGTGTACACACTGCTGTTAAAATGCCAGTTTTTTGTGATACAAAAAAATGACACCACAATAAATCATTTCAAAACATTTCCCACCTTTAATGTGACCTATAACCTGTACAATTCAATTGAAAAACAACAGATCTGTTAGGGGAAAAATATAAAAAATAAAAAACGTGCGATAAGCTGGTTTCATAAGTGTGCACACCCTTAAACTAATACTTTGCTGAAGCATCTTTTGATTTATTTAAAACATTCAGTCTTCTTGGGTAGGAGTCTATCATCATGGCATATCTTGACTTGGCAATATTTGCCCACTCTTCCTTGCAAAAGCACTCCAAATCTATCAGATTGCGAGGGCATCTCTTGTGCACAGCCCTATTCAGATCACCCCACAGATTTTCTATTGTATTTAGGTCTGGGCTCTGGCTGGACCAGTCCAAAACTTAAATTTTTTCTGGTGAAGCCATTCTTTTGTTGATTTGGATGAATGCTTGGGGTTGTTGTCATGTTGAAAGGTGAAATTCCTCTTCATCTTCAGCTTTCTAGCAGATGCCTGAAGATTTTGGGTCAAAAGTGACTGGTATTTGGACTGTTCATAATTCCCTCCACCTTGACTAAAGCCCCAGTTCCAGTTGAAGAAAAGCAACCCCAAAGCATAATACTGCCACCACCATGCTTCACCGTGGGGATGGTGTTCTTTTGGTAATGCGAAGTGTTATTTTTGCGCCAAATGTACCTTTTAGAATTGTGGCCAAAAAGTTCAACCTTGGTCTCATCAGACCATAATACATTTTCCCACATGCTTTTGGGAGACTTGATGTATTGTTTTGCAAATTTTAGCTGCACCTGGATGTTTTTCTGTGTAAGGAAAGGCTTCCATCTTGCAACCCTACCCCATAGTCCAGACATATGGAGAATACAGGAGATTGTTGTCACATGTAGTACACAACTAGTACTTGCCAGAAATTCCTGCAGCTCCTTCAGTGTTGCTGTAGGTCTCTTGGCAGCCTCCTTGACCAGTTTTTCTATTGTCTTTTCATCAATTTTGGAGGGAAGTCCAGTTATTTGCAACATCACTGTTGTTCCATATCTTCTCCACTGATTGATGACTGTCTTCACTGTATTCCATGGAATATCCAATGCTGTGGAAATTTGTTTGTACCCTTCTCCTGACTGATACCTTTCAAGAATGAGATCCCTTTGATGCTTTGTAAGCTCTCCGAGAAACATGGCTTTTGGATTAGCAGGCGACTGAGTAAATGTCAGGAAAATCCTACTAGGACAGCTGAACTTTATTTGGGGTTAATCAGAGTCTCTTTAATTGATGACAGGTGTGTATCCAAGAAGACTGAATGCTGTAATTAAATCAAAAGGTGCTTCAACAAAGTATTAGTTTAAGGGTGTGCACACTTATGCAACCAGTGTATTGTACGTTTTTTATGTTTTATATTTTTTCCCCTAACAGATTTGTTTGTTTTTCAATTGAATGGTACAGGTTATAGGTCACATTAAAGGTGAGAAACGTTTTGAAATTATTTATTGTGGTCTCATTTTATATATCACAAAAACCTTGCATTTTAACAAGAGTGTGTAGACTTTTTATATGCACTGTATGTGTATATATATATATATATATATATATATATATATATATATATATATATATATACATATATATACATGTGTGTGTGTGTGTGTGTGTGTGTGTGTGTGTGTGTGTGTGTGTGAGAGTGGGTTCACTTCACTATCTCGAATTTCAGTATTTCGAGACTAAACTAGCAAAAGCCCAGTTCCAGGAAAGACCACATAACCGAATCCAGAAATGTCAAATCAATGGTTATTGTGGTGTGCTGTGTTAATGGATAGCTGGAGATTCCGGAAAGTGTTTATATTTTAAAGGCTTTGGATAGGGATTTTAGTGTATGTTACTGTGTTGGGAAGTTGTAGGTGTAGGTTATGGTATGTAGGTAAATATGTGAGTAAGTGTTGAGAATGGTGGTGTTTGTACATATGTGATGTGCATTTGTGTGAGGGAATGTAGACTGTGCAGTGGTGGGTTTCATTTTTTTGTCTTTTTAGTGCGACCTCGGAGTTAGTATATATAAATAGCGGGGCTGTGGGGGTGCAGGGGCACTTGCCCCCCTGCTTATAAGTAAGGTAGGTTTGTGTATTTGTCTTGTTGTGTTTGTGAGTGTTTTGTTTGTTTGTTGTAGTGTGGGGAGGAAGGTATATGTGTGTTTGTGTGGTGTAGGGTGTGTTTAAAAGTCGCGATTTTGAATTTCTCGCTTTTGGGGTTTCGGTATTTTGAGTTTTCGGCTTTATAGTTTTGAGATACTGAAATTCGATATTTCAGTATCTCACGATTATACAGTGAATCCATATGTGTGCTTGTGTGTGAGTGTGTGTGTGTGTGTGTGTGTGTGTGTGTGTGTGTGTGTGTGTGTGTGTGCACATATATATGAATATTCATTTATTTATTTGTTTGATTAGATTTGATGAGCAGGGTAGTGGACTGATCCACAAAGGACCCATTTCAGCCACAGAAGAGGAAATATCAACAAAAATAAGGATACAGAAATGTAAAATGCAGTCAAATTTTGATGTAGGAAAGCTTTGATAAGAAAGTAAATTTACAGCAGAATCACAGTGTGCCTAACAAATATTGCATAACATTTGTTCCTTCATATAGAATATCCCTGCATTTAAAAAGAGGTTAGAAAGTTTGAGGTCAAGAGTTAGAGAGGACTAAGGCCCTTGCAGACCTTTGAGGAAATCCAGAGGTAAAGTCTTGCAAGGAAGGTCTGTTGTTATTGTAGTTAACACTGAAGTTTCTATTACCGATAGTGAAGCCGAAGATGGAGCATACAGATGAGTTAATTAATGGAGTACAATTCTCAGATCTGAAGGCTTTTGTGAAGTCAACAATAGCACAATGGTAAGGTGGTCTTTATTCATACATTTAAGTATATTTTCAGGTAGCTTCAGACCTCACAACTTCTCCTGTTTTGTGGATTTTTCCTATTTGCTTGCGTGACTTAGTTAGGGTGCTCCTATTTTTGGAGGTATGTCTCTGTTTTCAGGCTTAATTTCCCCTTCACACAATTTTCTGAATTCTCTTCATCACATGTGATTTTTGAAGCTGTCTAATATAAGGAAAAGTATATTACCTGACCATTATGAGTGTGGCAACAATAATTTAAACAAAGAGGACACACATCTTGTATCTCCCTTTTTCAGAAGCAATAATAAAATATCATGTGTGTTAGAATTTTGTAATATAGTTCATTAAAATTTATAGATTTACATTGTCTCTTTGATAATGTGCTTATAGTTTTCCGTCAGTTGTATTCCTTAGTAGTATCTCACATTCCTTCTGCAAGTACAGAGTTCTATGTTATTTGGTAGTCAGATCTTATATTAATTACATGTCCAGATTTCTGGCTGGATGCTCCTCTTTTTAAAGAGCCTTGGCTTCTATTTTTAATGTCTGCAAGTTGAGAGATATGGGCAGTTTGTATGCTTCTATTTTTTATTAATCCATGCTGGTATTGAAAAAGTATGTTGTAATGGTAAGCAAAAATTGTAAGCTGATTGTTCAGGACTTTTTCTATTTGTTTCTCAGGTGTTATTCCTGCTCCATGCTTAAAAGCTAACTGAAAGACCAGCAGTATTCTAAGGACACTGACCACAGATTACAGCCAGAAAGTTAACTGCCTGCACCCTCCTGACCTGTTTAATCACATATCAAACATTAAGGTTAATATTAACATGTTCAGTGTATTAACTGTGCATCTTAGCCCTGGGTCTGCAGCACTGTGAGGTGTTCCCTTTAATCCCCCAACTTCCTGAAAACAATAGAGACATTAAATATAACTCCTTGATGTAAATACAAGTATTAACAATAAAAATCATCAGTTTCTTACTATCCTTAACTTTAATATCGTAGCTAAAGTAATTTTCAGGAAACTATATTTTACTTTTACAGAAGCTTAACTTACATGTTGGCTGAATCCTGTAGCTTGTTGGCTAAATCCTGTAGCTTGTTTTAGCCCTGCTCCACTCACCCTCACTTCACTCGGGCATGCTCCACATCTCACCCTGCCCCCTATTTCCACCCGCCCCACTACTGCTAAATTTACCTATCATTAGCTCTCCCTTTTTACTTCACCTCCAATCAGTATTCTGCTCATCACTAAAGAAAACTCACCACACTAGGTACTACCCTCCCACTATTTCCTATTATGACCTGCTATATCATGTGCTCAAAAACCTCTAGACCTATTCCCATACCAGCATCTAAGCAAACAATATTATTTACCTTTCTTATACTGCTGCTTAGTCTTTATCTCCTTAACAGCTATGAAAGCCATTGCCTCTCTGGATTCCACCTTCCAAAAGGTCAAATCATTCCCCATGACTCTACAACCAAGATTTCACTAGTTAACATCCCCTTCTCATTTAACCACACATCCCCTTTAATGTTCCACCCAGTTAGAACCCAACAGTCCAACTTTAAGAATAAACAATTTCTAAAACTCATACTTAAAGTCTTAAAACTCATTATCAAGCATTACTACAGTCTCACAATAGATGGGGATATTCACCCCAACCCTGGACCTACCTCACCCAATGAAAATAGAATCCAAATAAGCAGCCCCTGTAATACCTTGCCTCTTAAAAGGTCCACAAATTCTATCCTAACCTTTCATCTAAACATTAGAAGTATAAATAACAAGATTCATAACCTGCGTTCCCTCTTAGCTGTTCACTCCCCTAATATTATGTGACTTACAGACACCTGGCTAAAACCTACTATAACAGACAATGAAATTCTACCCACCGGGTATAATATACACAGAGCCGACCCCATTGCCAAGAAGGAGGGTGGAATAGCGATACATTATAGAAATACACTAAGTGTAATTAGAGATTCCATACAACTGCCACTTTTTAATAATGCTGAAATCCTCTTGACCAAACTACAAATTAATAATAATAAATCCATCTACATTGTCTGTGTCTACATTCCCCCAGGTAATAATATAAACACATTGGAAAGCATTCTGCACTGGCTATCCATCACCTACCCTCAAGAAACCATAGTTCTAGATGACGTTAATATTGACTGGTACACATGTACATCTGAAACTCCGGTTAGTCATATTAATCTATTTGGTTTCTCCCAATTAATTTCTTCCACTACCAGAACTAGCAAGACCACTAATAGAGCCAGTATCTTAGACTGGATACTTATCAATCATCACCCCCATATATATAAATTTGGGACCCTCCCTGATGATCTCAGAGATCACTATCTAACATACATTATCAAGGATAAAGTTGATAATCTCCGCCTCACCACACACAAAATTATTAGGAACAACAAGAATTTCAAGCCCATTCATTTCCAAAGCAAACTCAAATTGCTTAATTGGTCACTCCTTGAACAACTACCACTGGAAGATGCCTTAACATACTTTAACACCATATTCTTGAGTATTCTTAACTCCCATGCTCCTGAGTGTCTTATTCGAACTAAAAAGAATACTGCACCATGGCTTTCTAAAGAAACCAAGTCTAAAGTCAAACTGAGAAATAAAGTATGGGATAACTGGAGCACATCTAAATCCCCTCAAGATCAACTTAAATTTCGCCGACTCAGAAATGTTGCCAAAAAATCCATTCTGACAGATAAAAAAAATACTACTTAAATCTTCAGCATAAACACCAAAATAATCCACAAAAATTTTGGGCAGGTATAAATTGACTACTCCACCCTGGACAATCTAACACTCCTGTTCCCTCTAACTCCAGTCAAAAGCCACCTGAGGACATTGCTAATGCCTTTAATAAGTTTTTCTCCGAAACTATTCAGACCCTAACTAGCCAACTCACTCCTGATAACCCCCTCTCATCCTCAATCACTGACACCTCATATCCTCTCTTTCACTTTCAGCCTGTGCCTACCACTCTTATCCACTCACTACTCAAAAAGCTAAACCCCACCACCCCATCTGCAGACAATCTCCCTGCTGAGTATCTTCATATAGCTGCAGACGTAGTTGCTTATCCCATCTCAATTCTGACCAATAGGACCCTATCAGAATTTTCCATTCCTTCAATATGGAAAACAGCCCATGTTATTCCTCTCCACAAAGGGGGTTGTTCTACTGAGCTATCCGACTATAGACCTATAGCCATTCTCTCACCCCTAGCCAAAATAATGGAGAAATGCATACATAAGCAACTCATTCACTATCTTACAATGAACAACCTACTGGCCAATCCTCAGCATGGTTTCAGGCCACATCATAGTACCACAACTGCCATCCTTTCCTTTACCAACACTATTATCCTAAACCAGAATTCTAATGTGCTCTCCTCAGCCCTCTTTCTTGACCTGTCAAAGGCTTTTGATATGGTCAACCATCAGTTACTAATCCACTCTCTAGAAGGCATATCCCTGGACAAACATGCTATTCAATGGTTTACATCATATCTGAGTGGAAGAAAACAAGCAGTTCTATGGCAGGACAAACTGTCCGCACTCCTACCTCTCACCCTTGGAGTCCCTCAGGGCTCCATCTTAGGTCCCCTGCTTTTTTCCATTTTCAATAACAACCTTCATGCAGCCATCCCAGAAGCCACCTGCATCCAATACGCAGATGACTCCACTCTTATCTGTTCTGCCTTCTCCCCATCAGACCTTCAAAACCTAACCCAAACTACATTTAATACAATTGAAACCTGGTTAGCTAATAAATGCTTGCTCTTAAACCCTAACAAAACTAAATTACTACTTTTCACCCCTACCAGTCGATCTGCTTCTCTTTCTTTCTCCATATCATCCAACAATGGCACCTCTATTCTCCCAGACATCAGCACTAAGCTATTAGGGGTTATAGTTGACAACAATCTCAAATTTGACTTGCATGTAAATAAAACCATCAACGCTTTTAACCAAACGCTTGGCTCACTATACAGAAATAAACCTTTTCTAACCCCACTAGCCCATACTACTATAGCCCGCTTTCATCTACTCTCTAGCCTGCTGTATAATTCCCCTATACTCTCTAACTTGAATACGACTGAAATGAATAAACTCACCTGTAGTTATAACCATATAGTTAGATTTGCTACCAACTCTACATACAGGACCCATCATTGCCAAAACCTTGAGCTCCTAGGGTGGTTAGAGTTCTCTAACCTACTGTTCAACCAGCTCTTAGTTGCGCACAAAATTCTCACACACCTGCTCTTAGAAACATTATAAAATCGTGCTGTCACCCCTGGCCACTCCGCTCAGCTAACAATCTAATGGCTCAAACACAAAGAGCTAGTAACTGGGCTGGAGACTCACTATTTACCAACTTCATTGGCAAAACCTGGAACTTACTCCCCGCCAACCTTACACTTGAACCCTCTTTCAATCTCTTTAAAAAAAGGCTTTTAACAATATTTAAAAACTACTGGCTCTGCCCCTGCACTAACCCAGATTAGTCTCCATAGATACCCTGTCAGTTATACTCTCTTAACTAATGCCTATTTGTGCCATTATCTGTAGAATACTACATAATATTTAACTATTTAGAAAAATGCTACATTGCAAACTACATATTCTATAGGGCTGCTTTAAGTATCTACTGTTAACCCTAGTGCCATAATTAATGGAAAACTGTTAAATCCTTATGTTTTTTTCTCCTATGTGAAGATAATTCCTACTCTGTCTTAGTTAACAGACTCTTGAATAATGTATCACCTCTATAATTGCTGTTCTTCTTATAATCTGCTATGCTTATTACTGTTATTGCTTGTATCTGTGATTTGGAGCTTTTCTCCCCAGGCCTCCGCTGAAAATGGAAATGTATCCAGACAGACTATCTCGGTTAACAAATGTAAACTAAAATAAAATAAATAAATAAATAAATAAATAAATAAATAAATAAATAAATGTAGTTGCAGTAAGATTAGTGGGCTTGGGAAAATTTGACAAATAATTAGCTATTGTTTTCCCCTCAGAATTGTGAATTTGTGCTATGAAAGGTGGAGATTGAATAGATGTCTCATGTGAGGGGATGGCATTTCTTTAAACAATTTCAAGAACCAGGAGGAGAGATAATTGGATCTAGTAGACAAACAGTTGGGTAGTAATTGTATTAGATTGCTGGTTTCTTAAAGAGGGATCTTTCCGAGTTATGAGTCTGGGATGCAAGGTTCAAGTAATGTTTGCCTGGGCAATTAATATGTGTGTAAGCTTTTGGAATGGTACAGAATTCTTCAGCAAAATCTTTGGAAGTAGTGGACAGTAAAGAGCTATTTCCTTTGCAATATCCAGCTAGCTGATAAACCACTTTTCAAAACCAGCTAGGAATGGATCATGCAGAGACATGTCTGCTACATAGGTAAATTGCTTTGTGCCATCTGACAGCCATTTTCACTTGGTAGTGCTTGTTTGCTTCAGTAGGTTTGAAATTTAGGTGACATCCATGGTAACTGAGAGAATTTATGCATTTGAGTAATTTTTCGGTATCCATTATTTGTTATCTTTGCAAGGGCATTAGTTAAAAAGACAGTAGTATCATAAACATTTACATGACTTGAAAAATTATTAGTAGTACTTCTACTGAAAATGCACAAAATGTTATCTTCCTTGGTCTTTGTGATGACTGTGCCCTGGCCCAGCAATCAAGGAGCCTCAATCCTCACCACTAACACCAGGGAGGGCATCTCATATAAAGGAAAGGATAACAAATACACACAGTAAAGTACAATTTCCCTTAAGTGCACACAGAGATCACAGTCAGTCTGGGGTTGGTTGCTCCTTTGCTCTCCAGGTCCCCAATAAGACTCTCCACTAGCACAGCTATAGGGTTCAGATCTCAGCCTAGCTAACAAGGTAACCTCCAGTACCCCCTCTGTCCCACCAGTGCTTTATGTCCCTGCCCAGGTAGCTGACACACCAGACACACACTTTGAGATAAGTGTTTATACAACTTCACAGACACTCCTTTTCCCAGACTATACGGTAGTAATTTCTGCCACCACCAGCTAATACTTATCAGCTACCCAAAGACCCTTAAAAGAGTGTCCAGTTATTTCTGTGCAATATTTTTATCCAATTGGTAATGTGACTATTCAGTCTAAGGCTCATTAGAGTGGCTTATTACAATAAACTCTATAAATATGCAATGTACTCTAGAGCTTACTTATCTGTACACAAACCAGCCAGAGGTAAATGTTTTAAAAACATTTAATAATAAATAATTAAAACACAAGACAATTCTACTACACCACATTGATATCTAAGAGTTCAGAGATCACACAGAAACTTAAAACAATACAGTAGGAAAGTTCTGATATAACAGAAAAACACTTGTCTAACTTTCTTCTAAGTTCCTAGCTATTACTACAAGAAAACGTACTTCTAAGACACTACTTACATAAGACAACAGGCAGAGTGCTGATAAGTTAGATATCAAGATCAAAATGCTCACAGTCTCTCTCTGAACAATAGTTTTTAAACTCACTAACAAACATCTTTGCTAGGCCCTCCCAGATTACATCATTTTGACACTTAGGTTTTTCCAGTATACACAGTACATAATTTTGACACTTAGTCTGGAGTTCTCAGGAAAAAGGCCACATTATTTAGCAATCTAACACCTGCTCAGGAAACTACAACAATAAAAGACATTTCATATGTACACTCTAGCAATTATTCCTTAAGTTAAGACAATAGAAATAATATGTTCAGCCAGCTGCTTCAGCACCACTATTTAGATAATTTTAACTTCAAAGGACATTTGAAATGCTTGGCTTACTTTTCCTTACGGCAGATGGCAATGTTGCAACAATCTTGAAGTTCACATTTTACAATGTTTTCTTTCATTTAAGAACACAAGCCCGTATTTTACATTATTTTTACAAATTATAGAATTATGTATCAATTTCTATTTGACTAGGCTGGCAGCCTTTGCCCATCTTCTCCCAATCTTCACAGTCTTCACATACAGCATTTTAACTGGAAGATCATGGTTCTAAGCGTAATGAAAATAATCAAGTTTGTGGAGGTCTAAGTGTGAAAAGTACTGTTTTCAGCAAAATAATCTTTTCTCCTGATTTGACTAAACATGTTCAGAATAATAATCTTTAAACTTATTGTTTCACTGAACTTTGTCACCTTTGCTAAATACCATGAATCATTTAAAAACGCTATCACTTTTTATTCATTCAAGCATTAACCTTAACCTCCTGACTTATTTGTTTTGGTTTCCAGATCCCAGAATCCCTGTGTAGTAAACCCTGCCTTCAAGGATATAGGAAAGCTGCTCGAAGAGGTCAACCAACTTGCTGTTTTGATTGCATTCTCTGTTCAAGAGGAGACATTTCCAATCAATCTGGTAAATAACATTCAAATAAATATGCTCCAAGTGTACTGGGTTTTGAAAACAAAACTAAGCACATTCAAATGAAAGCATTGTTATTTATAGATTTCCTTCTGTTTACCAAAAAAGTTCAGCTGGGTATGATACCTTTTTAGAAGAGGCTCAAGGATAAAAGCTCCAGAAAGATATTGCATTAAAATAAATATTCATTAAATAAATGCAGTGTTTAATAGCAAATTTTACAAAGAATGAAAAAACTGAAAATATTCTATGCTAAAATGTAGCGTTCAGTATCAATTTATACATAGAGTAACAACATGCTGAAAAATATGCAGGGCGCTATAGGTTGTATCTTTACATTGAGTAATGCAAACCAAAAATGCCTTCAAAAATGAAAGTAAGTCTGGCATATTCAGAATAAATCCAGTTGCATGAGAAAATGAACTTCAAATTTTACATAAACAGTTTAATTAGATGTACAACTAGGTTAACAAAACAAAGAGTGCTTTTGTCTTTCTATTAGTTAGACTTCATCAGAACCAAAGGGTTTATTCTGAATATGCCAGACTTACTGTTATCATTGGAGGCATTTTTGGTTTTGAGTTATGAGTTTTTATGCCTGACTTTTCCATCTGTATTTCCTCAAGGGCGTTGTGGTTACATTAAGTAATGGCATTTTTGAAGACGTTAGATAAAAATGCACAGAAGCATGATATTCATCTATTTACAGACTGAATTATATAGTTTGATAAGATTTGAGCATTAATAAGATAGGAGAGACAGCAGCATATCACAGTCCTATTTATATATAGAATATACTGGGAGGTGGATGTTTATAGTCTTGAACTAGCTACGGAAGATAATTCTTTGCAAATGTTTGAAGGTAATATAGTATATCTTTAACAAATGCATTTGGAAAGGGGAATATAATTACACTGGTGTTTATAGTGCCAAGGTAGAAGGCTTAGTCTAGGCAGATACAGCATAGCAGACTTTGTAAAGGCTGACAGCTAGTCTAATATCAGTGATAGGCACTACAGTAGACATATGGTAGTAATGAAAATTGGGAGTCGTATTACTAGAAGGCTGCTTTTATTCATTGGGTTGTGAATACTGGAAAAAACAGAAATTATTAAGCTGTTTTTTTTTGTTAATATTTGAAGTTGTGAATGTCAGTAGTTTGTTTCATTGCAGCTGGGCTATCATTCCAGCATTTAGTATAGTTACAGAGAAAAGGGATTTTCAATGGTTATTATAAGCTTTATGAGTTAGGATATTGATCCTTGGACCTTAGATATCTGGCAAAGGTATACCATCTGGTTGGCAATGGCTGGGGCCCATGCTAGTTGAAATATCACTTTGAAGGTTATTCTTTTTAGTTGTGCGCAGATAAGCAAGTTACATATTTCTAGACAGTTTATTTTTTGGAGTTGTACACTGATTAGTTTGTAGTTTAAATCAATAGCAAATGTTGTGATTTTATTATAGCTTTGTTTCAGTTTGGACACCTGCCCAGACTGAAGCTTTATGAAGACTGGGGTAGTATACAATAAACATGGTCACAGAAGGGAGGTTGCAAGGGGCTATTCTACTTAAATAATGAGGTAGCATTTAGACTTGTGCAGCAGGACACGTTTCCATTTGATTTTCTGGACAATGTATTAGATGTGATAATCAAATTTTATTTCTATTTTTTGTCATTTAGCAGACCCAGTAGTTTTGTATGTCTGACATGCTTATCATTGGTGCCATTAGAGGAAGTTATATTTAAGATTCGTGTTTGTGATGACTGCTGGGTTAAGGCAAATGTGTCAGCTTGGATTGTTTAGTGTATAAAAGTAGTTTAGATTTTTGGAAACAAGTTTCTGTTTCTGTGGATGGGAAAGCTTCCTTTTTTATATTCCACACATGAGATTACCAGGGAGCTGAGCAGATCAGAATCAGTTCACCTACATTTTGTATATTACATTATTAAGTTGTTTTGATGCTGTTCTTATATTACCGAAAAATATGCTAAAATTAAATAACCTAATATAGAGCTTTAGGGTGC
>NC_056734.1:654837452-654894952 GCF_019279795.1 Protopterus annectens | reverse complement strand
GATAGATAAATATACAACATTTAGAGACAACTACCTCTGGGAATGTTTGATGTCATTGGTCATCAAAAAGTAGTAGAGAATCATCAGACAAACTATGTAAAAGATTTTATAAGAATGAGAAGTGCACTAAATGGTTCTCTGACAGAGTAGCTGATGCATGGAATAGACTAACAAATTACATTAAAGCAAACACTACTTTGGATATTTTTAAGAACAGCCTGGACACTTATGGAAACAACTGTTTTGGTATATTGGCAGGCTATGAAGAGTTTGGAGACTAAGTGCTTCAATTTTAATTTATGGTTTATAGTGTCCACAGTAGCTAGTAGAGCATTCTCATACTGCAATATAATGAAATCCATTCTGGCTTTAAGATAGTAAATCATTGTCTATGATTAGAATTTGAATGTGTATACTTTTTTCAGGATTTTAGATAAAGGTGAGACTATAGCAATTTACCTGTAGCTGCACAGTTCACTGGAGTTTCTACTTTTATGGCAGGGAATAATATAGGATTTTTTTCACAAAGGCATGGAACATATGATTCAGTAATGCATCAGCTGGTCTGTATGGACACTGGGCAGGATAATTCCTCTCTTTTTCTGTTGATATATTCAGCTAGAAGACTATCATTTGCTGTTGAGCTGAGTTTAAGTTTGAGAAATAGGTTACAGTGGTAGTGGTGGAAATGAAGTTGAAAGAGAATTTAACTGTGTTCATAGATAAATTTGTATCCCAACACGGCCTTCCTGTTCAAAGAGCAGCAACAATATAACCAGGAGAGAGTAATCTGGCACACAGAACAACTGTAACAAATATTAATGCTTTGGATATCTTCCTGAGACAAGAAAATGACTGTTTTCATCCAAAGTTTGTTTAGTTATTTATTTATTCCTTTATTTATATTTTTTACCGGGTGCTGTACTGTTCTCAATGGACCATTTGCAGGTGCAGCGGGGGTGAATAGGATCACATAAGAAATGAACAAAACATATTTACAAATACAAGGATATGCTATAAAACATCTACATATTTAGAGATGCAAACATATGCTCTAACATTTTGTTTATGAAGCAGTTTACAAAGTCAAAACATGGATGAAAATGAAATTATGTGTAGCAGAGTTTTTTGGATAAGATCAGAATCAAAATTTCATAATTTTTGTGAGTCCCAAGAGAAGTTGTACTGGATTACTTCTGATTGTAATAATTCTACATTCTAACCACTAAAATCCCTATGAATTGACATTTAATACTTTTATTTTTTCAATTTTTCCTTTTTGTGAATAGTAAGAAAAAGCTAAGTAGTATGCACAGTGAGTAATTCATCGAGTGATGTTGTTAGCAAGTCAAAGAATGACACAGATTCAAAAGGCCAGACCTGTTTCTAAAAAAAATTTCATACTTTTTCAAAACTTAGCATAAGTAGGCTTCTGAGTCATATTTGTATATATTATATTTGGATACTCTCTCAGTTTTCTTTTGTATATAATATTAGTCAACTTAACATGGCTAAAATTGTTTGGGCCTGACCTGGTCTGACATGCCCAGCTCTTTGTAAACTGATGCTACTACAGCCTTCTATCACAGGTTAGAGATATGTCCACATATTAACATTCTGTTTAACATAATTGACAGGTGGTTAGTCATTTCTTTATTGAATTTCTTTAGGAAGTTGCAAGATTTAGAATCTGTTTTAATGGAACTCCAGTTTTTAATTTTGCTTGTGGCAAAAGTTGTCATGGCATGTAAGTTATATAATGGAGGTCTGACCTTGTCTAAAAAGCTATTAGATATTTATCTGCAAATTTTGAAATTTGCTCAAGGTTGTTTCTATAAAAACATCCAGTGCCAGATTAAGGCCCAGATTCTGAAGTGTAAGTTACTTACTCAGGTGTAAAGACTCCCTGGGATTCAATAAACTCCGTGCAGGAATAGTGCTATTCCTGCACGGAGTGAACCGTGTCCATTTACCCTTAGATTTAACAGCAGCACACCTTGCATATTCATGAAGGCACCCTACTGCTAAGGCTAAATGGACATGAACACTACTGAGTGTAGGGGACATGTTTAAGTAGTGCACGCACATCTAACACAAACCCTGCACTCAGAAAGTGCTGTACAGCACTTTTTAAAAGCATTTTTGTGTCCATGGACACTGAAATCAAATAAAATAGTAAAACAGTGTTTGCAGACACTGAAATATATAAGGGATCAAGAAAGCAATGCAGGGGATGTGTGACAGGTTCTGTCACACATCCCCTGCATTGTTAAAGTGCAATATGGCACTTTGCAAGTGCTTTCAGTGTCCGTGGACACTGAAAGCAGGAAGTCTGCATTGCAAAAGAGCCATACGGCCATATCCCTCAACTGTACAGTTTTCCTCAGAATGCCCAGATGCCTGCTTCATATACCTCTCAACCTCCTAAAAAAAGAAATCTGTACAAAGCCATAAATAATGGTTGAAAAAAGGCCCAAAAATAGGGACACATTTTAAATATTGCTCTTACAAACTTGGAAAGTTGATAGAATAACAGGTTTTGCATTAGCATGGATTTCCTGAAATGTATGAAGTCTGAAACCCAAATGTCTGTCATTATGTTCTGACTGAAGCCCCAAGTGATTTGCCAATGATTTGCTTAAAACCTGTTAAGTTTGTAAGAGCAATATTTAAAATCTGTCCCTATGTGTCCCCTTAAAATTTCCCTCGCTGTGACTGGCAAGGAGTAGAGATACATGTAAATAAAGTGGGTTCATTAATTTATTTTTTTTTACCATTCTAAGGTATGTTTAAGTGTAGCTGAGCAGGTGTGTGGGTTATGGCCCTCTGCTCAGGATTGCTTAAACATCCCATAGGAGATAAATAAGAAATATACAGCTAAAATCCTAATGCTGAGATAGTGTAGTGGTTAGAGTCCCAGCTTTGTATGCAGGCATTCACGGTTAGAGTACCGAGCCAAGCACTTTATTTTTACACGGGAAAGCAGTGTTAAAATTATTTTCATTTTTAATTATGTAGTAATTGATATTTGTCAACCAGGGCAGTGTAGCTGGTCTAAAATGAAAGTGTGAGTGCATATAACATGTGAAATCACCCATGTATACAAAAGTGTCCCATACAGTATAGTCACACCCCATGGTAAACTAACAAAAGCACATAGAGGGATGTCATGTAAAGTAAATCATATGCACTTACTAATATGTCAGTAATGATTAATTAAGTCATTATTCCGATGTTTCCTAAAAATGAAAAGTGAGCAATGGTTAGCAGTATTCAGCTATGCCTAGCTGGTTTAAGCAATGCTTAGACATAAATGCTAAACAGCAGTCATTTCAGCTAAGCAGATTTGCACACTTTTAAGCAGTGCTCAGCAATTACCCCTTTAAGCACTGCTCAAATTGGCTTAGCTGAGCTCAGCATTTTTAAAATTGTCCAATGACAGCAAAGGGTGGGAATATAGGCTTATTTAAAAGCCGCATGTGGGAATACAGCCAGAATCTGCTGTAGCTTGCTCTGAGTAGGAGTTATGTCAGGTGTTGGTGATGGCTCACACTTTCAAGTAGAGCGCTGGGGCAATTTGGAGTCCAGAGTCATGGCTGGGCTCCTTGTTGCAAACCATGATAACAGACTGCTGCAGGGCCAGTACCAGGGCTCACAGTATACGTGGAAGCCTGGGACCATCTGGCGCATGATCTCAACAGGTGCAGAGAGGAGCCCATCACCTGCAGAATGTTCCAGGGTATGGTGCACAGCATCATCCAGTCTGAGTTGTGTGGGCAGGTGGGCCAGATGGAGGAGCGCCTGGTACACCTTGAGGGCCAGGCTGCCCTCTTGTCCAGACCCCAGCACAGCCACCTTTTGGGCCATGAAGGTGAAGTGGTGACTGCCCATGGGTGGGGACCTCAGTCCCAATGTATCCATTTGGGGGCTCATGGGCCTCTGATTCCCAACCACCCTCCCCATCCAAGGTGTTTACCCCACTCATGTGTCATATACTATCCCTGTCTGCTGTCTTCTGTGTCTTGTCTGTCTGCAAATGCTACCTATCCTACCCAGTCTACCTCCCAAACATACCTATACCATTCCCCAACATCCCACTTGCACCCAAAAAAAAGGGCATCTGTCCCACAAAAAAATCATTGCCCCATACATAGCTCTACATTTCACCCCATGTACAGTGAAATCAATCAATCTGCCCACAAATTATTCTACAAATGTCTGTCATCAAAACCCCAACCAGTGGGGTGTGAGGCTGTAAATTCCACATTCTACACTTAATTCACAGCCGTTGCTGCAAAAAAAAAAATGTAGAGCTATGGTCCTTTCCTATACCCATTCTGCACATCGCTAGCTGGTTTTCCTAATGTTTTACACCCTGCCTGCCACCATTTCACCACTTTCCTATCACCATTTTTTCTTTTCTTTAATTAAAATTAGCATGGGTGTAAGCGGGTGTAAGCAGGGCTAAGTGTAGCTAAGAGGACTTAACTGTCTGTTAGCATCGCTTAGCTTCATGCAAAATCAAATAAGCTTGCTTACAACTCTTAAAAGTGCCTTAAATACTTTGTCTCCATCAGCCCTTGTTCTGCCCGGCAGCAAAGTGTCAGTCCTATCAAGTCTCAAACCCAGGATACTGTGCAGTGTAATCACAGCAACTTGCTACTGCACCATCAGAGCTACAAGGATTTGTGATGCTTTTACAAACATATCATTCATTATGTACATTTAACATGAGAAAAAAAAAATGACATCACTACCACATAACTCTACGTCATCTGAGCTATAAAAATTTACAATGTTTTTTACAAACATATCATGCACTACAGTCATTTAACATAGGTAAAAAATATATATCCGTAGTACTCTTATATATGTATGTATATATATATATATATATATATATATATATATATATATATATATATACTTATATATGCATATATACTTTTATATATATATATATATATATATATATATATATATATATATATATATATCTACACACACACACACACACACACACACACACACACACACACACACACGCACACATGTATATATATATATATATATATATATATATATATATATATATATATATATATATGTGTGTGTGTGTATATACTGTCCCAAACCGCTGGTGCGCGTTGCAGCCCTTAACATGCTTGGAGCCAATAACACAATTCCCAAAGCATGCTCCAGCACAGTAAATCACAGTAAATCATGAAAATGTAGCAGGAAATAAATAAATCTCGGAAGTCACTAAATACTTATTCCTCCATGTTTATTCAACTCCACAGTCCAAACCACAGACCGGTTTCACCCACTGGTGTCATCATTGTAAAAACCCACAATGCAAACCTTCAGATAAATAGTGCTACCCTTAAAGTCACAGTGTGTATATATATCTATATATATATATATATATATATATATATATATATATATATATATATATATTTATATATATATATATATATATATATATATATATATATACATATATATATCACTTATATTTCAAGCATTAGTATCAGTCGGGCATTATGAATTGTTACATTACATATCAAATTTTTAACAAACTAAAAACCAGAAATGTTCACCAATGGTCATTTAGGCCCGGTTTAGGAAGGGCCCCCAAATTAATGTTCCATCGACGCTCCTTACTCGTTAATATCTTATGTTTTATATTGTCATTATTAACTGTTAAATCAACTTTATCAATTCCAAGAAACACAAAATGGGCCCCCTTATGTATAAGTTTGTGCTTAAATAATGCACTTCTAGCCCTTTGACAATTTATGTCACTTAAATGCAATGCTATCCTCTGTTTTAGGGTACATGAAGTTTGTCCTACATAAAATGCACCACATTGGCATATCTTAATCAGAATGTATATGGCTTACAGTTTATAGGTAAACTGGAAATATTTACTATTGAGTTTTTGGATGTTACAGTCACAAAGGCCATTGATGGTACTATAATTACCAATCTATACAGAAAGCCTTTTTCCAAGAACTCAATTTTACATGCAGGGATTTGTCACTCACCCCACACCATCCACAACATCCCGTTAGCACAGTTGCATAGAGTTAAAAAAAATTTGCTCAGAAGAAAGATAATCTATACTGATTTCTGTCCCATATAACTATTTCCCCTCCTTTATCAGCTCTTACTATCACAACCTGATCATTGGAAACCAATGAACTGAGAGCCTTCCATTCTTCAACCCCAAGATTATCACCTGAAGGACAAAAAATTGAAGCCTAAATTCAAATACAAATCATGCATAATCAGTTGTTCAAATTTTCTGACTGTGCTATGGTATGGAGGTTGGAAAGTAGATGGTGCGAAATGAAAAGATTGATTTACATTATAAACTGAATCACTATGTTGATGCATAAAGTAATACTTCAAATTAAGCAGTCTACTAAACCGCTTGACATCATTTATAACATCATATTGAGAGACATAAAATGATGGCACATATCCAAGACCTTTATTAAGCAAACTTAATTCACTTTGTGAAAAATTATTCTCAGTTAAGTTTATAACCAACTTATTCACTTCACTAGAGTCCAATGATGTTAAACTCCCTTCTGTTGTTCCTGTAGTTGGGCCTGAAAGGCCTGCTTTAATACCATTAGCACTGGATTTTCGATGCTTGCGACCACCCCTTCTAAAGGGCTTTTGTACCTCTTGGAAGCTGGTGACACACTCCTCCTTGCTTCAACCATCTCTGATTCAGTATCTGTATTTGATGCACTAGAAGAACCTTCAGACATACTGGACATGTTATTCCTCAAAATAGACCTAACCCTCTTCCTTTTAGGTCTATTTGAACCAGTTGAATCACTGAAACGTACCCCCCATTTAGGCTTCTTCTTAACATAAACGGTCTCGTTCTTAAAGTCATTTAAGTCTCTGGTGTATTTTTTTCATTTTTCGCCACTGTAACTCATTTTCAAATTTGTCCATATCAGCCACAACAAACACATACACGTCTTCATACTTTTGAGTCCCTTCAAAAATTTTAATACATTCCTGGCTGGCTTTTAATTTAACCATACCCTCAGGTAACTGCTTATCGTAATGTTCAATCAACAGATTGATAAACATATTTGATGCAGTTATTTGAACAGCCCTCCATTTGTTCATAAAGGATTCATCTTCTGTACCCACGCCGGGTTCTACATAAACCCTTAATCCCTGTGGTGCTATATTGGCCTACAAATACACTCTCAACAATTTACAATGCCAAACCATAGAACATACCTTTTTGGAACACTCAGTCAACTGTTTGAAATGTTGTAACAAATCCATATGTCCCTGCTCCGGTGTTTTTTTGCTTGTAGCATGTACGCTGGTAAAAAAGGAGCAATCCTCCTTGTCAGCTACTAATGCACTCATGAACTGTAGCAAATCTCTTCTGGTTGCCATCTTAAATGATTGTGAATGAGGAAAAAACATCCTAAAATAACACTGTTACTCCATACCAGTTTGTAGTTGAAAAAGTGGCCTTGAAACCCAATGGAACATTCTCGGCCACTCCAGAATCCACAATAACACTGTCCCAAACTGCTGGTGTGCATTGCAGCCCTTAATGTGCTCAGAGCCAATAACACAATTCCCAAACCATGCTCCAGCACAGTAAATCACAGTAAATCATGAAAACGTAGCAGGAAATAAATAAATCTCGGAAGTCACTAAATACTTATTCCTCCATGTTTATTCAACTCCACAGTACAAACCACAGACCATTTTTGCCCACTGGCATCATCAGTGTAATAACCCACAATGCAAACCTTCAGATAAATAGTGCTACCCTTAAAGTCACAATTGCGACAATTGACAGATCCCATTTCCTATTGTGCCCTTCCCTTGGACCCAATAAGGGGTTTCAAACATAAGATATATATTTTTTTACAGGAGGCTAAGGAGGCTAATGTTATTTGAGCACAACTTTTGTCACATCTGACTGTTGAACTTCCGGTTTCTTAATATTTTTATTTGGTTCTGAAAATCCATAAATCCCTAATAAGTCCACCTAGCAGCAGGCAGGGGTTCATCAACTGAACCCCTGTTTGAATATTTGGAGTTTAAATTAAAACCACTTTTGTCTTTAGAGCGAGGATAAAATACACTAAACAGTTTCTAGTACTTATGGATGATCTACAGGTTTCAAATACAGATTACTTAGGTACATTAGATGTGCAGTCCTTATACACTAGTATACCCCATGAGGGGGGTATTACAGCAGTACATTTTTGGATGCAGCAGTCAGGAATCTATGCTGACAGGGAGATGGATTTTATGATGTCACTACTGAGGTTGGTTTTGGAACACAATGCATTCACATTTGAAGGGCAATGGTATTTGCAGATGAAAGGGACAGCGATGGGAGCAACTTTTGTCCCCATCTATGCTGATCTCTTCATGGGTTTCTTAGAAAACCAGTATATTTATGGTGAACAATGGTTCCATACCCAGTTATTATTGTGGCACAGATATTTAGATGATTGTTGGGTGGTGTGGGGAGGTTATAAGACAGAATTGCAGCAATTTTAGGAATATCTTAATCAGAAAGTATATGGCTTACAGTTTACAGGTAAACTGGAGCTGTTTACTATTGAGTTTTTGGATGTTACAGTTACAAAGGCCATTGATGGTACTATAATTACCAATTTATACAGAAAGCCTTTTTCCAAGAACTCAATTTTACATGCAGGGAGTTGTCACTCACCCCACACCATCCACAACATCCCGTTAGCACAGTTCCATAGAGTTAAAAAAATTTGCTCAGAAGAAAGAGATTTTGAAGCACAAGCTTCAGACTTAAAATCCAGATTTATTAGCAGGGGCTATGCAAGAAATACCATAAGTCGATCATATGAACAAGCCAAAATGAAACCGAGGGATCATTTATTAAAGGAGGCTGAGGACAAGGGAGAGTCCCGTTCAAATACCCCAAGATTTATCACCACTTATGGCAGCAATACATATAAAGTTAGGAATATTATTAACAAATATTGACATGTGTTGAATACAGATCCTTTTTTCTTCAACTTGTTGGGTAATGTCTGTCAATTTGGATATAGGAAAGGGAAATCTTTGGGTCAATATTTTGCTTCTTTTAAGAAAGGTCAGTCAATACCAAGACACACTTATCAATCCAGAGGGGGTAGTACTTTTTGTGGATGCTGTAAGTATTGTAAGCTTATATCAAAAACTCACTCATTCACTTCGGTTAATACCACAAAAGTTTATGAAATTAGAAGTTTGATAACATGCACCAGCACTTGGGTCATATATTTGGCCTTGTGCCAGTGTGGTGCATTTTATGTAGGACAAATTTCATGTACCCTAAAACAGAGGATAGCATTGCATTTAAGCGACATAAATTGTCAAAGGGCTAGAAGTGCATTATTTAAGCACAAACTTATACATAAGGGGGCCCGTTTTGTGTTTCTTGGTATTGATAAAGTTGACTCAACAGTTAATAATGACAATATAAAACATAAGATATTAACCAGTAAGGAGTGTCGATGGATCATTAATTTGGGGGCCTTCATAAACCGAGCCTAAATGACCATTGGTGAACGTTTCTGGATTTTAGTTTGTTTAAAATTTGATATGTAATGTAACAATTCATAATGCCCGACTGATACTAATGCTTGAAATATAAGTGATATATATACACTGTGACTTTAAGGGTAGCACTATTTATCTGAAGGTTTGCATTGTGAGTTATTGATGCCAGTGGCCAAAACTGGTCTGTGGTTTGGACTGTGGGGTTGAATAAACATGGAGGAATAAGTATTTAGTGACTTCTGAGATTTATTTATTTCCTGCTACGTTTTCATGATTTACTGTGATTTACTGTGCTGGAGCATGGTTTGGGAATTGTGTATATATATATATATATATATATATATATATATATATATATATATATATATATATATATATATATATATATATAGGTTTTCCTTCATAACAGTGAAACACAGTTGTGCAATTGCTCATATGAGAAAATCGTAACCGCAAAACTTAAAACAGCGACAGTTGTAAATGGTTGAAAATTTGCAAATTGAAATGACGATTCGCTGATTTTCGAACATTAATGTCGAAAAAAAATTAGATAAAGTGTAATGCAGGGGGGCAAACCCCCCCCCACATCCCCTATTCTAACTCAGAGATCGCATTACAGTGGGGAAAGGAACGATTTCCCGATCCCCACTATAGTGCAATCTGCCCCAGAATGTCAAATGTGCAATGAGCAAATCTCACTGTACATTTGCTCATTGCACATTCAAACCTTTTTCTGTTCGGCGTTTGCAAACTTTGCAAACTGCCTTTTGGAAAATTGCTGTTCGCCCTTGTGCAATATGCACATGTAAAGGTACACCTTTATATATATATATATATATATATATATATAGATATATATATATATATATATATATATATACATATATATATATATATATATATATATATATATAAACAACAACCTCTTACTGTAGATTGACAAAGTGGGGGGATAAAGGGCCAACAATAGTAACATCTTTGAAATATTGCTGTTATAAGTATAGAAGTCTGCTAGAGTAGCATAGTTTGGTTTAATATATATTCCCTGATAGATTCCAGGTCTGAAACACAAATAATTGTCATCATTTATTGATGTCAATGCTCACATCAGTCCAGTGATTTGTCAGAAACCCACAACTGTTATGGGGAACAGACCAAACATATGAGCCACACATCTGGACAATGTCTAGACATCTGGACAGTGGAGAGGTATGACTGCAGTCATGTAACAGAAGAGAAAAAACACTGAGAGGTTCCAACCATTTTACCCAGCACCTTCTGAACCACAGTAAGATTAACACAACACTAACTTAAATCAGCTCTGGGGAATCACCCATGTATTTCCAAATATATCATGCACTACAGGGATGGAACTGTAGGGAAAAACAGACATTGGTGAAAAATTGTCCACCTACAACCATTTGCACCACAGACACAGCAACAGACCAGTACCCCAAATGAACTCTAGAGTAGAATGACTGTTTGAACAAACATATCCTGATTGCCAGTCACACACTACACTGACATATACTGGCCCAACTGATAGTCTACTGGGAATTCTGAGGTGGTACAGGACATTTCTCAATATGCCCCTACAAACATACCCACCTGGTAGACCACCAGCAACTGTAGCAGCATGCACAGTCAGATAGAAAAGGATCTATGACACTCACATCTGCTACTCTCCCTACTCAGCCCAACAAACATTTACACAACACTGCTACACAATTTTGGCAGTCTGTTAACAATGGCCAGACATACATAGCTCTTAATTGTACAGATTTCCACAGAATGTACAAGGTGTGGGACCATATTCATGGCCACTACCGCATACCACTTCCAGGAGTCTGCTAAGTCACTGGGATGATATCAGAGTGCAGTCACTAAATAATGATATGCCATACTTCTGAACCTCTTACTGCAAGACATGTGGACAAAGCATGATATATATGGGGGACAGAGCAGCAAAAAGATGGACATATCCCACATAATGGTGTTACAAACTGAAACAGTTGCTGGTGTTACAGGGTTTATTGTAACAAAACATCCCTAAAGGAAATGATGTCTGAAATACTAATGGATGTCGACATTTACTGACTACAATCCTTACATTTTCCTACTGATTTCACAAAAAAAAAATTGTCTGTGGAACAGACCAAACATGACAGGCAAACCTCTGGGCAGTCTGTGGACATCTGAACAGTTGACAGGTATGTCAGAGACATATCACTGTCAGACATCAAGTCATGCAAAAAATGCATGTCCAGATAAACCCTGTTATTCTAGCAATCCCTCTATGTGTATAACAACAATAGTTACAATCTGTACCCAATTCTGGAGCTTTGTAACCCATATTGTTGGGGTGTATTCACATGTCTTGTCCTGAGTGGTATTTCCACCTACCATCTGTAATGTTGTAGCCCCCACACCTCCACAGTGTCCTGCACACAGGCAAGGAAAATAGACAAGGCCCACATGAAGGTCTTAACTACAGCACTGTGTTGCTATGGCATTGACTAATGGAAAGACAACACAGCTGCTCTGGATGCAAGTAGGAAGTGGGAGACATCAACTGGTGCACTGGCCATCACCTGCTCATGAGCATTACCTACAAAAGGCAAGCTGCTGCCTATTCAGTACAGGTCTGAACCCATCTACACAGACAGTGACTACAAAAACCTAACCATTTGCATTATTCAGCTGAAAATCTTCAGAACTATAACAGGTATGTCAATCACATACACTTGCAATGGAATGCAGAAGGGGGGATGCAATAATGCGAAATCAGAAGTTAAACACTAGGTTGCAATAAGACCTGCTGAACTCACATGCTGCTGTCTGGCACCTACGGCCATTCCTGTTTGCCCTGTCTGCAGTGACATGGATCAGCTCATGTATGACTACTACTGGAGTGTCTGTTGTCCAGTACTGAGTTTGACACTGCTAGGCCAGCTACCTGGGATGTTGTAAATATTCATATGTCACCTGTGAATGCTACTGTGATACATATGCTTGTCTGGCAAATGTAAGAGACTTATATAGGGTATGTGCATAGTACACAACAGGTGCAAAAGTGTGTGTTGAACTGTAAGTTATATACTGAACCCATACCTGACAACTGTCCAGAGTTTTGCAGACTGACCACATGTCTGGTTCTTATTTGTAGTCAATGCCTCATACAGGTGTGTATTGTATGGTATATCACTGGTAATCCATTAAAGACTGAAGTAATAACATAATAGCATACCTTTGATTGTCAGATGTCATATCCTGCGGAGTAGACCTGTGAATGTGACACCGTCTTTGTTGGCAACTTAGTGTGTTTCAGCTAGATTCATAAAGTGCCACTGTTTTCCGGCCTTTGCCCATCAGTGATGTGTGCCTTTGTGCAGATGTCTTGCTCTAACAGGAGCTAGGTATCTTAGCATGAAACCCATGTCAATGGAAGCCTACCTTGTCCTGTAGGATGCCGACATTTGTGCAGTCATTGACACCTGCTTTGCAGCTGTGGAGAGCACACTAACCTTGCCATATTACTCATCCCATCATACATATAGACCCCAAATGGAGGGCTGCAAAGCTGCAAGAGGTGGAGTATTAAACATCATCATACACATACACACCTCCAGGCTGGCCAAACAGTATGATGCACAGGAGACATCCCGAGTGCAGTTAGTTGACAAAACACCTACTCAAATCATAGCTAGCTACAGGCCTCCAACTCTGAATATGGACACCCACCACACCTATTGGAGCTTGCAGGAATCTGTCAGAATTCAACTGTCTACTCTGCTTCTGGGTGACTTCAACTACCCAACCATAGTGTGCATTACCTATGACACCTGAACATGAATGCACAGAGATTCCTTGGCTTTGTCAATGGCAATGCAGTGGACCAGCCGGTCAACACTCCTATGACAGGTGGAAATATCCTGTATCTGGTCCTAACCTAGCATTCCTACAGTGTCATCCTCCTTGGTACAATCTGACCACATAGTCATCACTGTTCAGGTCACCCCCCCCCCGTCAAGGTCAAACAAAATTAATTTTAAACGATGACTATAAATCTCCTCCGAACAAACAGAAGTAGCTTTACAGCCAACGTCCCATCAGTTGGAACTAGCAGTAATGTCCAAGCCCACACCACAATACTATGTGAGCACCTACATAGCTGTATGGACTCAGCAATACCTCACAAGACAACATCATCTCACTCAATGTAGGGTAAAAGTTTGTAGTGGACAGCAGCAATACACAATTACCATAATAGGTGGAAATAATTGCTGGACAGGGCCAAAAAGGAACAGGTGCCTTAGTGGAAGCAATGTCACCTTGGTCTGCACAAGCAAATAAGGTCACAGCTGAATTACCCTAAGGCTATGTTTGAGTGCAAATTGGACACATCCACCAAGGCCAGTCACTAGGCCTTCCACACATATGCCTGCAATCCCAGAGGCAATACAAAATCTGCTCTGTAGTGGTAGTCAATAACACCACATAGTCTCAAAAAAGATGAAATAAGTGGTGAGGTGGAGAAATACAAAACAAAACAGCTTAAAGCAAGAAAAAAATGTAGAACTCCACAACTTCAGATACTTTAATGAAAAAACAAAGCTTTTGGATAAAATATCCTTCTTCAGTGTCTTACACTGATGTAAGACACTGAAGAAGGATATTTTATCTGAAAGTTTTGTTTTTTCATTAAAGTATCTGACATTGTGGAGCTCTACGTTTTTTTCTTGCAATAACATCACATACACATATGGCATAGATATAGGCAACCTGCTGCAGACAGGTGAAGTGTAAACATAACCCCCCTGTCCCCCATTGGTACATATGTGCATGCACAGCACCTGCCCCCTCCCCTCATCACCAGGAAGCAGGTCCATACTTCCCTCTCAAAGGCAACACAGAGAAGTCTCCATAGGCCTGATACCGCCCCTGGCTGCATCCTACACAAACTCAGGCATGAGCTCTCAGAGTCATTATGCACTGTAGTCAACCAAAGCCTGAGCACCATTGTCATCCCATCTGCACAAAGGACAGCTGCTGTCATCCCTATACACAAAGGCATAGCAATCAACTGATCCAGCCAATCATATGCACATCAGCCTAACTAGCCTGCTCTGCAAGGGCATGGAAGGCCATATCAAGGATATTATGAATAGGGACATTGGCAACTTCAAAATGCCTGAGCCCACACAGTGTGGTATTGTCAAATGGAGTTCAGGCCTGTTAAACCTGGTCAACATTTCTGAAATGGTCAATAAACACATGGATGATGGGAAGATGCTGAACATTGCTAACCTTCACCTAGCCCAGTTCTCGCAAATTCATCTCCAGGCAGCCAGAATACATACATTTACACAGCTAGGCATCAACCTGTATGTTACCAGATGGGTAGCTAACTAGCTCAATGATAGCACCCACTTGGTCAAAGTAGTGGAACTCACCTCTAGCAGTAGAGCTTTCCAAAGCAGTGTACCCCAAGGATCAGTCCGGGGGCCTCTACTGTTTGAGATATACGTATCTAAGGTACAGGACAAAAGCAATGGTCTGTGTTTGGCCATGTTTACAGATGCTTGCAAGCCGGCCACTGTCTTACATTCCCCTACTGATGTGAGCATCCCCCAAGAGGCCCTCATCCAATGAATGACTTGTGCAAGAAGCATTACTGTAAACTGAATGCCAGGAGATGCATCATTCTCCCTGCTGTGGCAGATGTCATCCACACTAATTATGACAGTAGTAATGTACTGAGCATGCAATCAGATGTGAGGCGACTTGTGCACCAAGGTTTGTAGCAACCTGGCAGTTTCCCACCATGTGGGCGCCATTGTACGGAAGGCTGTCTAAATGGCCCACCTCACAAATATGGGTATGTCATCCACGAACCTGGAGGCCACAACATCCCTGTACTCCACCCTTATCAGAAGCTTTACCAAGTAAAATGTATCCTTTGGCATGTACCGTACCATGCAATTGCAGCAGTTGCATAGATCCCAGAGGCTGCTGACCAAGCAAATCCAGGGTCTGCCATACCTATCCTATACAGGTAGGCTGAAAGCCCTGTCCCTGTACTCAGTCTCATAAAGACTGATCATATGTGACCTGTGCCTGGGATACAAGGCCATTTCCAAACCAGTCTTGATGGCATTTCTACATATCTGTAAGACAAACCCCACTCATACATCATGCATGCAAAGTCCTCACCTGGTCTTTGACATGTATAGTACTTGTTGGCAGGATAGTGTAGTGTCCCATACAATACACTTTCTGTAAAATACACTCCCTCCCCACATCTAGCAGAGTATGTGTATAGCCCTCTTGAAGAAAAAGCTGTATGACTGCATGGGAAATGGATGAGACACTCCTGGTATCCAGCGTATGTCCCAGCTGGACAGGGGAAACAGGTGCTGGCTTTGAAGGGACATGGACAAAAGTCTAGGCTAGGCTTATGAGGGCATCAGGGTCAATAGCCTGGTATTATCTTATGAGGCTATACACCTAGTACTTTACATGTTTCCTGTATGTATTGCATGCTGTCCTGCAGTGTTGTCTGAAATGAATCCCTGTGAGTTTGAACTGTGTAGGTACTGCAGTGATAGTGTATAGTCCTGTTCCTTCATCAGTTATCATCACATATCGTTACACCTCGTCATTGTGTGTGGCCTGTAAGTCAGCTCTTACAGAACATGCATATGCACTTGGTGACACTCTATAGCTCACTCCAATAGCCTTGGTCTTGGGCACAATTACCATTCTGTTACTAGGCCCATCGGACAGTAGGATTTGTCACCCTTTGTTATGGGCCCTACAGTAGCAGTGAAAGAGATGGATTGCGGCAGGCAGAACACTGGTAAGATCTGCCCTGAAGGGTCCATAGGTGTCACAGCTGTGCCAGACTGTACCAGGACTGTATGTGTGTGTGTGTGTGTGTGTGTGTGTGTGTGTGTGTGTGTGTGTGTGTGTGTGTGTGTGTGTGTGTGTCTATCAGCAAACATAATACTGCAGAGTATTAATTTACATATGTTGTCTTCCCCTCACAGATGAACACAGGGGTTGGTGTCCCTCTCCCTCACAACCTGAGGTTAGTGTCTTAGTGGACTCCCATGTAGATGATGGTCATAGTGAGACACATGTGGGGTTGTTGGTGCCTGAAGCTGTGCCATTGTTTGGTATCCCACTTTCACCCACCATGTCCCGGCACACAGTCAGTATGCCCACACATACCCAATCACCAGCAGCGACAGATAATGGACAGGTTAAGGGTGGTGGTATGGAACAGGCTAGTGTGTTGAGTATGGTGAGTGTGAGTGTAGACACCAGCCTTAGCCAGAAAGCAGGTGAGGTCACACATATAGGCAGGTGGACAGGGGTGCTCAATGGAGGACTGCTGACCATCAAGCTTCTGTCACAAGTGCCACAGCAGGTGTCACCAGAAGCATGTTATGGTTCATCACAGAGGCACAGGCATGTACTGACCGCAACACCAGACAGATGCTCAGGGTCATGTATGCAATGCTCCCTGCCCTGCATGATGGCCTCCACAGCATTTGTGATGCCATATGTCATCTTGATGATATCGTGGATAGACAGTGGGGTGAGACAGTGTCACTGCTCGACCATGGAATGTCTGTGCTTGAGCATGAGATGGGAGAAGGGCATCGACCAGGTGGACGTAGGTCAGCAAAATGATCAGCTGTGAGCCCATGTGGCCATGCACATTCACAGTCCCATAGTGGCAGTGCCAACAGCACTACTGAAGGGAGGGTGCTGTCCACACCACACCGGAGCAGGCCATAGGCACATTGTCCTGGCCAGTCCCATCAGGGACATGGATACAGCAGACAGCAGTCACCATTGGGGAGTAGTACTGCATCTGTCCATGGGCCTGGTTGGTGCCAGTGATACTCCTGGCAGAACCAGTTCCCGCATCCCTGCCGGGAGATGGTGAAACATACATCTTGCCATGTACGATCCATGGCTGTCTAACATAGTCCTGTGCTGGACATCCACATGGCTTGATGGTGTGCAGACAAAAACTCACACATCCCTATCCCAGGCCGGTCACCACCAGACATGCACAGATCCAATGCACGGCCAAGTTGAACACCACCCCTCCAGACACACACACACACACACACACACACACACACACACACACACACACACACACACACACACACACACACACAGATACACAATGTCAATCATATGGCCCAGCTTAGGCCTCTGGCAATCCAACACCACACCCTGTGCATGTAATGATACTTGTGCCACAACCCTGTTATCCATACCATCGATGCACAGACATGCTCATATGGGTCTGATGCACAGGGTGACTATAGTACAGTGTAGCAATGTCATGCTGTGTAAGGTGCTGTCTGCTGGCAGTAGTTATGGGTACACATAGAGGTGTATGTAACTTGTTAGCCATGATGCACTATTGCTGTTAATACTGCTGACTGACTGTAGTGTCATGTACTGTATTCTGGTTGTGTTCCAGGTGTCAGTGTGTCTGCAGGCTCTGGGCCTGCTGACTGTAGCAATGATGAGTAAGGCAGCATGGAAACACAGTGACCTTTTCATAGCCAAGGTACAGCTGTATATGTACATGTTTACCAGGAGTGTTTGCATGCAATATTGTGTGAGGAGCAATTGTGGCAGGCAGTGTGACCTTGCTTACATACACTTGACACAGCCAAACAGCCTTCATACATGTCACCTGGGTGTTCTATAGGACCGCAGGTTCACACATACCAAGGGGGTTACTTGGGTACAGGCACTAGGTCCCTCATCCCTCACAAGCTTAGACATTACTTCAAGTGCAACAGATTCAGCTATCAACACCTGTTGCCCCTTACATTTCTGTCACATCCACTAGACCATCGTGTGGTTGATGAGGGCATGCCTGGTACTGTGTATGACAGGTTTGTGATATGTATTCCTGACACAGGTCAGCCTGTGTTAGTCTAACCTGACAATCACCAGCATGTGTATCTACTATCTCATATGCATATCTGGCCTCTTATGCTGGTAGTGAATATAGAGTCATAGTCCTTTACATGGGGTAGCTGGTGAAGGGCTGAGCAAAGCTCATACCTGCACAGTCTTATGAATGATAGTCCTAGATATATAATACAGATAGCACACAGACCCCCTACACACACACACACACACACACACACACACACACACACACACACACACACACACACACACACACACACACAAACACACATGCACACCGCTACATGGGGACATGCATTGAAACACACATACACATGGTGGTGACACTTATCAGAGTAGATGACCTACTCGTCTATTCATGTACAATACACAGTGATATGACCATTGCATTCACCACAGTGGCTTGGTGTTAAAAATCATATAACTGTGCTTCTATGATGGATGACATCAGTATGGGCTGACACTAGTTTGGCAATGGGGGAGTTCACAAGGTGGAAGAGGCACACAAAATGGTATAGCCATCACATATGTACACTAAAGACAGCCACAGGGCCTGTGCATACAGAAACACATACACAGTTTCCAATAGACATATTAGTAACCTTGTGAATCCACTTGTACAGTATGTACTATAGTGCTACATACACATGACATGCTCCACATAGATTATATGCCTGGGACCTAACGCACAACCTCTTACAACAGGTAATCTTGGAAAAGCCTTCATGGATGGTGGGATAACCTACCAGACATAGTGACTGGTCTTGTCTACTGCTCCTGTAAACCTGCACAAGTGATAGAGTGACAGACTTTGTATCAGCATGATGTGTCAGTCAGGTACAATGTCTGATGCTGTCATGTGTACCACTACAGTAACTGTGACATATTTGGAAATTATACCACAGGAATGCTCATTGTTAGGGGACACAGACCACATATGGATTTCAAAATGTGTATATTCCATGTACAATCTGTACAGATGATGGGTATGGGCTGCATAGTGTTACATGGTGCATGTGAAGCAGATGCCATTAACAGGATCATTAAAGTAATGTCATGGGTTAGGGGGTCAAAAGGCCTTAAAATGGTATAACTTACACACACAACACACATGGGGGATATGCTTTACACACACTACTAGAGTTGACAGTATTGAGATTAGAACCCCTACCTATCTAATTTTTGCCACTATAGTGTTATGCTGTTATTGCACACATGACAGAGGTTAGAGGGCTGACAAGTGTATACAGGTACATCTAAGATGAATGACATCAACAGGCCTTGTAAAGTAGTGCAATGGGGTGTGTACTGGGTGGTACATGCCTCAAAATGGTATAAACCACACCTCCAGAGGATATGATTCTCACCCATGACATACAGGGATGATGTGATTCTCACACACACACACACACACACACACACACACACACACACACACACACACACACACACACACACACACACACTATCACAATTGCCAGTATTGAGTTTAGAATGACTACCTATCTAGTTATGTGTAGTACAGTGTTATGCAGTTATCACATGTGCCACAGAGCTTATAAAGTTTAACAGTGTTGCAAGGTATGTGTAAAGTGAGTTACATCAAGAACCCTTGTAATGTATGGCAATGGGAAATGTACTGGATGGGAAGGGCATCAAAAGACATTACCCTACAAATATACACACTTTCACATGCGCACACACACACACACACACACACACACACACACACACACACACACACACACACACACACACAGACACACACACACACATATGCCAAACTGCGTGTAGAACCTCGCCCTATCTGGTTATCTGTATTATACTGTTACTTAGTTATTACACATGCCACAGAGCTTACAGGGCTGAATGCTGTCCAAAGGTACTTCTAAGGGCAATGACATCAGCAGGACTGCTAAAGTAGGGCCCTGGGAAGCATTGTGGGTGGGAATGTCCTCAAAATACTTTGTCCTACAAACATACACACTTGCAAACTCCTGTGCATACACTTATACACACACACGCACGCACACACACACACACACACACACACACACACACACACACACACACACACACACACACACACACACACACACACACACACACACACACACACACACACACACACACAAACACACACACATTTACAGAACCCCTGCTTATCTAGTTATATGGACTATACTCTTATGTAGTTATTTCATGCACCGCTGAGCCTATACAGGTGAGAGCTGTCCAAAGGTACTTCTGAGGGGAAGGACATCAAAAGGACTGCTAAAGTAGGGCACTAGGAAGTGTACTGGCTGTGAATGACCTAAAACTATTTCATCTACAAAGAAACACACACACACACTTACATTTATCAGGACTGGGATTAGTACCCCTACCTATCTAGTTATTTGTACTATTGTGTTATACAGTTATTGCGCATGTTACAGAGATTATAGGGCTGACAAATGCCTAAAGGTGCTTCTAAGGTGAATGACATCAGCAGGACTACTAAATAAGGGCACTGGGATGTGTACTGGGTGGGAAAGTCCTCAAAATACTTCAGCGTACAAACATACACACTTACACATTTGTCATAAATGAGAATGGAACCCCTGCCTATATAATTATTTGTATTATACTGTTACATAGTTATTGCTCGTGCCATGGAGCTTATAGCCTGGGGCTGTGCAAAGGTACTTCTAAGGGGGATGACTTCAGCAGAACTGCTAAAGTGGAGCACTGGGAAGTGTACTCTGTGGGCCTAAAACTGTTTCACCTACAAACAAACACACTTACACTTGCTAGGACTGAGATTAGAACCCCTACCTAACTAGTTATTTGTACTATTGTATTATGCAGTTATCGCATGTGCTACAGAGCTTATAGGTCTGCCACGTGCACAATGGTACTTATAATGTGAATGACAGCTGCAAAATCTTGTGAATTAGGGAAATGGGAAGTGTACTGAGTGGGAACAGGCTCTTAATACTTAAACCTACAGACACACACACACACACACACACACACACACACACACACACACACACACACACACACACAAATGCAGGTGATGTGGTATTATAACCCCCACCTTAGTACTATTCACAATGTAGCTCACCTTCATGCTGGCACATGCGACTAGTTACAACCGGTATGCCACAGTCAGCAGCAGGACATCACTCTATGTCATTCAGGGTATCCATGTGTATGACTCATTCTCTGTGTGTCCTCCTGTCTCTTTCTCTTTATCACTGTCTATCTCTCTCTTCCCCACATCTATGTGTGTGTGCATGCTTGACATTTTATCTGTTTCCCACATATATGTCTGTGTATCACACACAACAGATGCAGATGTATCACATATGAGCCACCTACAGCTTGCTGAGGGTAATCCTGTCTTATGGGTGTGTGTAGGGACAGTTAAGGTGTAGCTAGCTGTCTCTATGCAAAGACATATATGCACAATGCAGTTATATAGTCCGATGTGGGTTCCAACATGGCCTGTGATTCTTTAAGTATAGGAGTATGCCCAGCATGACCTTCTATAGTGAGAGTGGGACTCCATTCTAGAGACAGTTGTACTGCACTCCAGGGTTTTGTGTGCTACAGTCATGCCTCTCAAAAGTAAACAGGACTTCCCTAGAGGTACTGAATTTGTTTTAGCAGACATTTTCTGACATATCTGAAATCTGATACTGCAATGTATTGTGTCATTACCTAGAGACAGACATCCTTAGATCATCACAATGCTTTACCAGATGAATACGATATGTATGATGCACAGACCAATATTATGAGCCTGACTGTATACATTCTTGCCCTAAAAGGCCAGTTGAGAGGTGTGGCTACAGCCAGTTGACTGATAAAGCTGTGTAAACAGTCCAGCAACTTGCTGATATACTGGCTGGGGATCTCCTGCTTGTGTGGTGTTATTCTTACCTGAAAAGTCATATCCTGGTCCATACCTCTCAACTGTACATTTTTTGACAGATTGTCCAGGTGTTTTTCTAGAAGTTTTGTCCAGTCTACATAAACTTGTGTTTTATGGTAAGTTAGTTGCATATAATTGAAGACTGATATTACAAAATAATGACAGACATTAGTGTTTCAGACTTCATAACCTTCACACAATTCCTGCTAATGCAAAACCCCTTATCCTACTAACATTCTCAGTATGTAAGGGCAATATTTACAACATGTGCCTATCATTGTGGCTTTGTCCCACTTTTATTTATGACCTTGTCCAGATGTCTTACTGTCAGAGTTTGGGGGGTATGGATGTGGGGTACAGAGTGTATTCTACTTTGCAGAAATGTCCATTATATGTGTAGTATATTCCACATAGCACTCTGACTTCCAGGTATGTCAGTGGCAGAGCAGTACAGAGTAATGTGGTGAACCACTGACAGACAGGGTGATAGGTTGCTATGACATTAGTAGGGTATTGGCCCTGGAGCCCTTATAACCTACGCAAATGTGTGTGTGGCCCATCTTCCAGCAATCAGCACACAGAGCCCCTGTCCAGCAGGGTCACAGGTGGGATCACAGGACTGTATTTTGTGTTTCCTGTGTACTTATACAGGGAGCACATCACTGGGGTATTGCAGCAGTTGGCTTGCTGTTGACAGGCTGTGTATTCCATATATGAGAGAATGTGTGATACACGTTTCTGTCACACCAACAAGGCATACTGATATCACAGCCCAGGTTGATGCTGTGCCTACAGGTCAATGGAGTGGGCCTTGAATTCCAGATGTCCAACAGTCCCATCAAGGCAGGGTCTGGATTGCTTTGTATGCCAGACGGGTCACCTCAGCAGAGTCTGTATGGAATGGGGTAGAGGGACAGTGCTATTAGCCTGTGTAGGGTAGATGTTTGGGGTTTGTAGTAAGGCCTTAGTGTTTGCAAGACCTTGGTGTGTGGAGTCTACATGGTCTGTCGTGTGTAGGTTTGTGGAGTTCTCATGTGATTTTGCCTCTGAGGTGTCCATTGTTTAGGTTTGGTTTTGTTGCGGACCTCCACTTACATGGGTGTGTGTTGTGTATTTGCAAGTGATGTTTACTGACTCCTTACACTTCATGGCACCTATGTTACTGCACAATCTGTTCTGGTGTGCATATTCTCCACTTGTCTGTCCAGTGGTTCCCCTTCCCCTTATGTGTGTCTCTTTGTCTTTCTGTAGTCCAGTCACAGCTTTGGCCACAGTGGCTGCTATGTATTTGTAATTCTGATGTGGGAGGGGTACATGCCATTACATTGCACACAGGGTTGTGGACTTCACACCTCTGAGTGTACCTATTTAGCAGGTAGTCCATCATTGCACCACTCCATTTGCTGTGGTCCTTAGATGGTTTCTGTTGCTATATGTTACTATGAGGCTACATGTGGGTCTAGCTGTCATACCATCACAGAGTGACATCTGGACAGGCCCAAATATGACAGTCAGACAAAGGCCCACACATGGGGACAGGGTGTTAATAATGTTCTGGCAAATATAAACAGTTAGGAGACTGGTTTGATAATTGCTTATTTGCTCTTATGGGTTTGATGTCTGCTTCCCCACTGTCTGCCATTGATGCTCTGACATGACCCTCTTTCTTGTTTTGCTAGTTGGCAGGGAAATACAATGTTAGGACAGGCAGAACAGATATACAAGGCATACGTGTGCTCCTTCTGTGACAACCTGTGTCATCCTAGGGGTATGGCTGTTGGCTAGTGACATGCTGTCAGTACTGAAACAGGAAAGATGAAGCCTTTTATACACTGGCAGTACACTGACCGAAGGTACCTGCTGTCCTACTAGGCACCATACCTCTCAACTTCTGAGAGCCAGACATCTGGAAAAAGCCATAAGTAATTGGGGGACAGGGGCCTAAATATAGGGACAATTTCTAAATATTGGCCTTACAAACCTAGAAAGGTGATTCAGTAACAGGTTTTGCATTAGCATGCATGTTTCTATATGGTATGAAGTCTGACACTACAATCTGTCATTATTTTCTGACCTTAGTCTTACGTGATTTGCCAGTTAATTGCCAGACAACCACTATTTCATGTTATACAGACCACAATTATGATGCAAACCTCTGGACATTCTGCAATAGGTCTGTACAGCTGAGAGGAATGGTAGGCACTCTGTAGGTTACTGCAAGCTGTGTACTGTCCATATAAGTGGACCTCTGTCCATGACCTGTACAGCTTTCCTGCATTAACAGATACTAACCTCTGGACAGTGTGTACAAACTCATACCGTAGGTGTAGCTGACATGCAGAATAGTTGGCACTGCAGTTCTTGGAACATGGCCCTATCAAAGACAGCACTGCACCTAGGCCACTATGACACAACAGTTGAGAGTAAGTGCTGGCCATATCCTGACAGTATTAACCATACATGTACACAGCTCATTGACCCCTGCATATTGTGGACATGCAACAAGTTATCATGTTGATTGGGACAGCCCTGGCAATGTATGTTCTGCTGCTATTCCTCAGCAAATCTACATGTTACTGCATTTCTATGGGAATATGGGTGTGCGGGGCACACCTGTCAACTGTACACATTTGCACAGCCTATGCTGATATTTGCTTTACATTTTGGCTCCATTTAGCATAGTATTGTGCCCTGTCTTGGAGACTAGAGGCATATCACCAAAGATCACAGGTCAGATTGTAATGGCATACATTTGAGTTTCAGACTTCTGACCCTTTAGAGCCTTACTGCAATTGCATGACCTGCTGTGGTATCACCGTGTAAGTCTGTAGGGGGGTATTTCATCATTGTTGCCATTTGTGGGCCTTTGAAAGACTTTTTATGGTTTTCTACAGCTGACTTGCTGGGTGAGGCTGAGGGGTGAGTATGGGACCCCCACACTGACAGCCATGCCTATGACCTATGACCACCCAGTTAGTTGGCCCAACACATATACTGTAGTGGGATTTGTCACCTTGGGTACTACTGCATAGTGTGGGGAAGCCAGTATTGGGCAAACATTTCCTGGTGTCCCACATAGCTGTCAGTTGTCTGCTGCTATCCCAGTAGGCCACCCCATTCCCTTGCATGCATGCAACAATATCATAGATATGCTACCAGAACATACTAATCCATTCATTTATTGTTAAGAAGACTGACTTACCTTGTGCCTGTGGCAGTTGTGAGGATGGTGCTTGAGGGCTGCCTATGTTGGATGCAAGCAGTACACTGCCTATACAGGGTAAGGTGCAGGTAGTGTGATGTGTGTGGCATCCATTTTACTGTGTATGCAAGTCAGAGAGAGGTGTCAGTCCCTGGGTCCTTACAGTGTCAGTGTGTGTATGATGCATTGTCTCTTTGCCAAGGCCAGGGCATCTGCCCACAGGAGCTGGCTCAGGGGGTTCCTCCTCCAAGTTTCTTTGTGTCTGTGGGGACCATGGCAATGGTGTGGGGCTGTGTGGCCCTTCCCTGTGCTGTTCCTGCTGCATGTGTTTCCACAGGATCATATTGTGTAGCATGGCACATACTATGAACATGTGTGCACATGTGGCTGGAGAGTACTGCAGGGGTCCACCAGATATGTCAAGGCAGCAGAACAGTGACTTGAGCATCCCAAACACATGTTCTACAATGATCCTGCTTTGTGCGTGTGCCTCATTATGGTGTTTTTTAGTGTGGGTGTTTGTGTATTTTTGACGGATGTCATCATCCACGGCTACAGTGCATAGACAGCATCCCCTACCAGATGGCCATATGGGCTATCCCCCCTAGCAAATCCCTGGTACAGATATTAGGAATGCCAGATGTGGGAGTCATGATAGCTTCCAGGGCTGCCAGCACACACATTAATGATAATGCCCTGGGCATTGCACATGATCTGGCAGTTGATGTAGTGAAAGCCTTTGAGGTTTACGTAGAACCTACCCAGTTCACCGGGTGTTGCTTTGATCTGGATGTGCGTGCAGTCTATGCCATCCAGTACCTCTGGGTAGTGCACTACATGGTGGAAGAGGTGCATATTTCTGGTCCTTTCCTCATGGGAGCTAGGGAAGTAAATGTGCTCACCAGCATGTGGTAGCATGGCATCCAGGAACTGTTGGAGTACCCTGGATGCAGATGCAGATGCCTGTGATGTCCCCAGTAGGTCTTTGGGAAGTACCTGTAGCTAGTATTCGTAAGGCTCCACATACCTTGGTATCCAATGGGATGGGTTCACCTCTGCTGGCTCTGGGTTTGAGATGAGGCTGGCACAGCTTGATGAGTTGCTGAAGTATGCCCCTATCCACCCTGTAGTGCTCTTCTATCTCCAGATCATGTAACCCCTGGTAGGGTACCCTGGGTCTGAACACCCTTCTCCTCCTCCTCATTCTGGTTCAATTGTCAGCATTATCCTCCTCACTGCACTCAGCCTCTAACACTTACTGATGTATCAAAGCAACAGTAGCCCCTAACATTTGGTTGGTTAAAATTCCCCTGAGTGTGTACATCAATGGTGCAGAGTTTGTGGGAAAAAAAACAGACTGCAAGTTATTTGCACAGTTTATACTGTTGTGCTGCAGATGCTGCCTGTATGATTGGCTGACTAGGATACATTCCACCTGCCAGCTATATTATTTGTGCTTGATTGGTTTAATTCTACTTTTTCACGTTTTTTTCTCTTCCCTTTTCCACTCTTTTTTAATCCCCACACATGCCGCACACACCCACTGCCCACATTTTTTTTTGTTTTGTTTATCAGCCAGTGAGCACCGCGCAAACCTGTTTAGCTACAGGAAACACTTTTAAACAGAAATGGCCCTCCCCTGGATGCAAGCATGCTCCTCAGTTCATGGAATAATTAAATACAGCCTCAGACACACCCTCTTGCTTAGCTGTGCTTACCTAAGCTCAAATGGAAGCTGTGGAGCTCCAATGTGCTTTCACCAAGCATGACACACACTCTTTTCATGTCTGCTGCTTCTCCTGCTTACTCCACTGCCTTATAGCTCCTACACGGTTAGGTGCAGCCAGACAATGGTCTCCCATTTTTTGATTCAGTAAATTTTGCTCATTTGCATACCCCACTGCATTAGTCCCTTGTTATACCACCACACCAGAGCCTTTCCCCTTAGTAACCAGTGTTACCTGTTATTGTTTTGATTCTGCATGCTATGCACTATAACAGCGAAATGCAGATTTCACTTAAAATTGTCTTTTCACATTTTTTTTTATTTTTGGCACAATCTTGTTTGCACGCCACTGCGCTACACTTAAACGGCCAAAATCAGCCAAAAAAATAAACTTTGATTTTTATTATTTTGCAATTCTTTTCCATACCAATGGCCATAGTTGTTGCCATTGACATGCCTAATGATTATAATACATGCTTTACTTTGAGCTGTCATGCCCCTGTTTTGATTTTTGTAGAAAGGTACATGGTCAGTAATTGAATACATTTCTGCAATGAACACTGTTCTGGCACAGATGTCTGCCTGATTACTGAATTGCTTATTCACCTCTTTTGCATGGTTTTCAACAGAAAATAAGGAAATTAGTATTGCTCAGTGGTGTCCATGCCAGAATAGTGCTAGCAGGCTCGTGCATGCGCCCGTCTTGTTTACTGAATCACTCGGCAGCCATATTCCATGCAGAAGCTGCCACACTATTCTGGCATGGAGAAATCCCTTTATTGAATCCCAGGGACTGTCTATAAAGCAGGCTTACATTGGTGTAAGTTATTTACACTGACAGCAAGTCTTTTTAAATCTGGCCCTAAGTGTGCATTTGGCCGTGGGCAGTTTTCAGATCATTGCCCCCCCACATACTTTTTTAATGACCATACATGGAGATGCATGTTCTTTTAGATTCATCTTCCTGACTGTTTTAGATGTGTACATATCTACAACATTCTATAAATTATATTTATTGTTTAGTAAAACAAAATTTATACTATTGAATACTTTTCTGTTAAATGGTAAAACACCACTGGTTAACAAATAATAGCAATATTGCTAATTTTATACTACTTCAACCATAAAATGACTAACCAGACTTCTGTAATTAAAATCTGCCAATATCCTTACTCCACCACTTTATTGACTGTATAAACTTTAAATGTCTGTTGTGAAAAAAAAATATCATGGTAAAGTATTCCAACTTGCCTTGCACAAATGTATACCAGTCCTGAAAAACTATGATAATGATCATAACAACAGAGTCAGCCAATTTCATCCACAGACAGCTCCCTGTACTCAGAAATTATATCAATGCCATTGACTTTATACCTCAGATATATGATGGTTATAAAATAATTGTAGTAATGTCAGATTTGTGAGACAAACATGCTTCTAAGTTGTAGTCAGAAGTAACATATGGATGTCTATGGCATCCCAGTAGCTGGCCTAGCAGTGTCACAGTCAGTATTGTTGAACAGACACTCTGGTAGTAGTCATATGTGAGCCATCCTTTCCTGGGGTGACTCAGGAGCATGAGCTGCGATCTATGTCACTGCAGACAGATCCAGATGCTATGGCCATAGGTGTTGATCAGCAATATAGCAGTATAGTAAGTCTTGCTGAGACATATTTGTAAAACATCCTATCTCCCATTATTACATACCCCAACTGCATTGATATACATGCTTACTTGTTTGCCATTCCTTTTTTTGTTTCCGAGTATATTTTCCATGTCTTGTTTTTCTTTTTCAGGCTCTATGTGTCTCTCTCTCTCTGTCTCTCTCTCTCTCTCTCTCGCATATAAGGTATATATCGGTTTTGCATAGGCAGCAGCTTGCCTTTTGTAGGTCATGCTCATGAGCAGCTGATGGCCTGTGCACCTATTTGTGTACCCTGCATGCTAACTGCATGCAGAACAGCTGTGTTGTTATTCTTATAGCCAATGTCATGGCAACACACTCCTATAATTGAGTACTTCATGTGGGCATTGCCCCTTTCCCTTGCCTGTAAGGTTGACATCATGGAGGTGGGTGAACAACAGCATCACAGAAGGTAGTTGGAAATACCTCTTACAACAAAACCTGTGGAGACAGCCCTACAAAATTGTGGATAATGTTCAGACTTAGGGACAGAATGAAGTGTTGCTGTGATACAGTTGGATTACTGCTAGTCTAACAGGGTTTGTGTGGACATGGATTTTACGCATGATTTTAAGTCTGACAATATTAGGTGTTTGACATAACTCTCAACTGTAGGGCTATCCGCAGAAGGGCCAGAGGTTTGACTCTTATGTTTGGTGTGTTCCTCAGACATTTATTGTCTTTGGCATATCAGTAGCATAGTCTGGGGATTGCAGTCAGTAAATACTAAAATCCATTTGTGTTTCTGACTTCATATCCCTCAGAAAAGCTATGTTACAACAAACCCTGTTACACCAGAAATGTAATCAATTTATAACATCAATATTTCAAATATGTCCCTGATTTTTGGCCTCTGTCCCCCAATTATGTCAGGCTTTGTCCATATGTCATGCAGTAGGAGGTTGATAGGTGTGGTATATCATTATTTAGTGCCTTCATTCCTGATATCATCCCAGTGATGTAGCAGAATTCCAGACATGTTATGAGGAAGAAGGAATATATATGAGGACAAAGCCTGGACATTTTCTGGAACTCTGTACAACTGAAAGGTCTGTGTATGTCTGGTGATTGTTGACAGACTGTCAGGATTGTGTAGCAGTGTAGTGTGTAAATGTTACTTGGCCTGTGTAGGGAGGGGGTAGATGTAAGTGTCATGGCTCCTTTACTATCTGACTGTGCATGTTACTCCAGTTATTGGTGGTCTATCAGCTGTATATGTTTGTAGGGACAGACTGAGACATGTCCCATAGCACCTCAGGAGTCATACTACACTGTGACTTGGGGCAGTATATTTAGGGGTAGTGTGTGAATGGCTAACATGATGTTTTTATTCACACAGTCGTTATACTCTACTGTTCATTTGGCTTACTTGTATGTCATTGTGACTGTGTTGACATTGGTTGTGCGTATGCACTTCTACACCGGTGTCTGGTTTTCACTACTGTTACTTCCCTGTACTGCCTGATATATTCGCAAATACATGTGAAAATCCCCATAGTGTACTTGGGGTAGTGTTGTGTCAGTATGACTGTAGGTTGGACGGTGCTTGGTGACATGCTTAGCATCTCAGTGTAGTTTCCCAAATGTCATGTTATGATCAGATATTCGTAGTATGTACAGTTGTCTGGCCCCCATAAGTGTTGTATATTTCAGACAAATCAGTGAGATGATGTGAGGATTTAAGTCACTAACTATTGAGAAGCAATTGTGTGTTGGATTTGTGCTATGTCAGTCAATATATGTGTTAGAACAGATGGTGTTACTGCAGAAACTGTGTCAGCTTATCTACTCCAGTATTTGAGATATGTCCCTATTTTCACAGCTTTCAACCCCTACTTTGTCAGGCTTGGTCCAGATCCATTGCACTAGGGGGTTCTGGGCATACCTCTTAACTGGCCAGATTGTTGTAGAATATTCAGGTTTATTGCTCATATGGTTTGTGTGTTCCACAGGTTAGTTTTATTTCTCTGGTAAATCACTGTGATGATCTGAGGATTTCTGTCAATAAATAATGACATGCATTTCAGTTTCAGATCTCACATCTTTTAGAACATGTATGCTGAAACAAACCATGTTAATCTAACAACTTTCTACTTTCTACATCTATAAGAGCAATATTTTCAATAGATTCCTAGTTTTGCCCCATTGTCCCCCATTTTGACAGCCTTTGCCAGGTTGAGAGATGTGGTTCTGAAGTATGACTGCACTACATGTTATGAGCATATTTTCAATAGGTTCCTAGTTTTGCCCCATTGTCCCCCATTTTGACAGCCTTTGCCAGGTTGAGAGGTATGGTTCTGAGGTATGACTGCACTACATGTTATGAGTATATATATATATATATATATATATATATATATATATATATATATATATATATATATATATGTGTGTGTGTGTGTGTGTGTGTGTGTGTGTGTGTGTGTGTGTTTATAATATATGTATATATCTATATATATATTTTTATATGTATATCTGTGTATATATTATGAAAATATGTTTCCATTTATATGCATCTGCATATATATATATATATATATATATATATATATATATATATATATATGTGTGTGGGTTCACTATGGAAGACCGAACGCCAATATTACCGACGTCAGAACACTGAAAGACCAGATGATCGCAAGACCAGAAGCGCGAATTTCATAATCCGGATGTTCGGAGATTTTGAGTTAGCGCTTCTGTTGTTGTGGTTCAGGTAAGTATGTGTGTGTAAGTGTGTTTGTGAGGGGCTTTAGTGTGTGTTGTGACTGTGGTGTGTGTGTGAGGGACTGTAATGTGTGAGTGTGAGTTTGTCTTGTGTGTGAGTCTGTGCGATCTCGGAGCTGGAATATTAAAGTAGGGGGGTGTGGGGGGTGCAGGGGGGCTTTCCCCCCTGCTTAAATATAGTGTAAGTTTATTCGTTTGATTGTGGGGGGAAGCTGTGTGTTTGTGTATGTGTGTACTGTACGTTCGCGATTTTGAATTTCACGCTTGTGGTCCATCGGTCTTGTAGTCTTTCGGGTATTTGGTCTCAGGAGTATGGGCGTCGGTATTGTGGGTTTTCGGTAATGTGTAGTGAACCCATATAGATATATATATATATATATATATATATATATATATATATATATATATATATATATATATAAATATATATGATTATGCGCAAGGATGCACACATTTCCAGACTGGTAGCCCAACATAATGCATCACAGATACTGCAGGTGTAGCTAACATAGGGTAAGACAGCAGTTCAAGTCTTAGCCTGCCATAGGTCCACAACTATGTACCAAGAGTGAAACCCCACGTTCCTAAGCACCCTGGAGAATAACACTGTCCAGCCTAACACTCTCATACTGGTAGAACTCAACTACCCCTCCATTAACTGTGAAAGCTACTGTTGTTGCAATTCACTTGCCCAATGTTTCCTGGAATGCATTCATTTCAATGGCTTGGACCAGCTCATTTCTACACCCACTACAGGTAGCAACATCATTGACCTAGTCAGTACTAACATAGGCGACTGTTGCTGTACTCCACCGCCGATCGCTTGCCCTCGTGGCGGCGACGCGACATTCGAATGTCTGCCCTATCAACTTTTGATGGTACTATCTGTGCCTACCATGTTGACCATGGGTAACGGGGAATCAGGGTTCGATTCCGGAGAGGGAGCCTGAGAAACGGCTACCACATCCAAGGAAGGGACTGTTAACATAGCACGTGATTCCGGCCACACTGTCTCGACCCTATTACTTGACTTCTCCAAGGCCTTCGACACCATCTCACACAATCTGCTCTTAACCAAACTGTCAAAACTTAACCTCTCTCCCTCTTCCATAAATTGGTTCTCCAGCTACCTATCAAATAGACACCAAGCAGTAATATGGAAAAAGGCCACTTCCCCATTCCTTAGTACCCCCACTGGAGTTCTCCAAGGATCCATTCTTGGTCCCCTCCTCTTCAACATATTTATCAATGACTTTCCCAAATCTATCCCATTTGCAAACATCATCCAATATGCAGATGATTCCACCATTATCTGCTCTGCCACCTCCCCCTCACTGCTCCAAAAACTTACTCAGGAAGCTTTTTCAATAACTGAACATTGGATGAAAATAAACCATTTAGCACTCAATGCCTCCAAAACAAAACTTATGGTATTCACCCCTTCCAAATCCACCTCCTTCAATACAAACTCCTTCTCAATTACCAGCCTAAATAACTCACCCCTAGAACTAGTGTCTGAAACTAAGCTACTAGGTGTACAAATTGACAATCGGCTGAGTTACAACTCCCATCTACAACTAAATATTAAAAAAAAACATCAAAAACTAGGTATGCTCTACCGTCAGAACCAATACCTTACAAGCTCCTCCAAAATCACACTCGCTTCCTCTTTTCTCATCCCCTCCCTTCTCTATGGGGCCCCATTACTGACTAACCTTCAGACCTCTCTAAAAAAGCAGCTTTCCTCCTGCTATAACAAAATTGCCAAATTCGCCAACAGCCACAGGTCCACCACTCACCATTGTTCCTCTCTTCAAAAATTAAATTGGCTCAAATTATCAAATCAACTCATATATATACAGCTGACTTTCGCTCACAAGCTCATTCTTAGCCCTTCTCTTTGTCCCTCCCTGTCTTCTGCCTTCAAAATGCACCTACCAAATAGAATCCTAAGGTCTAACAATCAAAACCTATTAGAAGTACATAAACCATGTCATCCCCCAGGCAAACACTTACTATCTTTTAACCTTGCCCGTCTCTGGAACTCACTTCCACCATCTATTCGTACCACCACTAACCAGTACATGTTCAAAAAATCTCTTCATACATATCTAAGGTCCCAATAGGATTGTTCTTGCTCCCTCCCCTCATAAACCTATGACATCCCACCCTCCTTCACACTTATGATACATAACTCTACCTATCTAAGCTTATGTTCCCTCAGAATATTTACTTTATAATGTAATTTTATGTTTTCTTCTGAACAACTTCTCCAAATGCATATCTCATTACTGTTTTCAACTTATTTACCTGACATAATTCCTCATCAGATTGTATTACTTTTTTAAATGCTTTTTGAACTTTGAGCTTAAATGTTTTAAATATTTGAAATGTTTTAAATATTTTATCTCTTAATCTGTATAATTATTATTGTAGTTTTTTGTATGTACCTAATTTTTGTCTGTATTGGAGCTTTTCTCCCCAGGACTCCATTGAAAACAGGTTCTTTTGGCCCAATGGACTATCCTGGTAAACCAACTGCAAATAAATAAATAAATAAATAAATAAATACTCCAGCAGTCAACTCCACCATGGTTAGATCTGACCACAATGTCATCACCTTAGGAATCCATATCCCTCCCACCCCCTGCAATGGTAACCACCATGAGAAACCTTACCAAAGCTAACTTTGGCCTCCAAACAATAGAGGTGGCTAACTTCTCGGCAGCCATGCAAATGGAAACTAGTTGCATGACCCCAAATCACACACCAATTCAGTAGAAACATGTACACAAAGGCATGGATTCTGCCATACACAATAGAAACAAGATGCTCCCCTCCAGATAAAGGAAGCCAATCTAGTGGTCCCCTGTCCAAAGAAACTCTGCAAAAGAAGGAGGAAACTGATATGGAATAAGGTGAAGTCCCAAGACTGGAATAACCCCCTTATCAGCCTCAACAGAAAGATGAGATTCCTCATCAAATACTCTAAAGCTAGCTGTGAAAACAGAATTGCAGCACACAGTAAAGACAACCACAAGGCCTCCTATAGTTATGTAAAGAATGTCCACGGCAATACCAACATGTGCTCTGAGCTACTGCACAGTCGGACCCCCTATACTGATCCAAAAAGTATTGCCAATATACTAGCACACAGATTCCATGGCAACTTTATCCCTCTTCTCACCCCCAAAGGACCAATTACAATACCAATACACTGCCAAGCACCAAGTAGTACTGCTGCTGGGTTTAAAACACCACTGTCCAAAACCAAGAATACAAATTCTATTGGACCTGGCAATATCCCTGGCTGTCTACTTCATGAACTAGAGAGTGAAGTGCCACCTCACTGGTGTGCCCTGTCCAATCACAGCCTCACCTCAGGCTTTGTCCCTACTGACTGGTGCACTACTACAGCTATCCCACTCCACAAAGGAAGAGTGGCTGCAGACCTGGGAAGTATTGCCCCATTAACCTGACAAGGCTGTCATGCAGAGCTATGCAATGCATTGTCATGGACCTAGGAAACAGGGATATGGGAATCTCCAGACTCAGGATCCTACATAGTTTGCTTTTGTGAAGAGTAAACCATACCTGTTCAATCAACCTGGTCGACTTCTTTAAGTCAGTCACTAGAGCTGTGGATGAAGGCAATGTGATTCATACAGCCTACCTCAATCTGGCCAAGCCCTTTGATAACATTCCCCACTCACGAATCATGGATAAACTCACTAAGCTATGCATCAACCCCTATAACAGTAGGTGGGTTGCAAACTGTCTCACAGATAGAACCCACAGTGTGAAAGTAGCTGACCCCAAGTCAGACTGCTGACCAGTCATGAGTGGAGTTCCACAGGGTTCGGTCCTGGGTACTCTCCTGTTTGGTATCAACTTCTCTGAAGAACATGCCAACATGAAGGGAATCTGGCTGACACTGTTTGTAGATGATTGCAAGCTGGGAGCTATTAACTACCCAAGTGATGTCGACATCTTACAGAAATGCCTCACTGAGACCAATGACTGGTGTCAGAGCCATGCCGTCAAGCTCAATGTCAAAGAATGTGTTGCAATCCACCTTTGGGATGTCAGGCACTACAGGGATGTTACGACACCAAAAATCAGATACCAGTGTGAAAGAGCATACCCACAACCAATTCCACCATAGTCACAGTCACATACCAGTAGAGCAGGTGAACAGTAGAGTATACAGACTGTGTGAAGAAACACATAATAGTTTTCCAGTCACACACTATCCCTACATATAGTGGCCCAATTTTCAGTGTAGTCTGAATCCTGACCATCGTACGGGACACGTCACAATCTGCCACTACAAAGGCATACAGCCAGTAGACCAGCAGACACTGGAGCAGCATGCACAGGCAGATAAAAAAGGAGCCATAACATTTACATCTACCCCCTCCATACACAGCCCAAATAACATGTACACATGACATGTGTATACAGTCATAACAGTCTGTCAGCAATGGCCAGACATACACAGACCTCTCAAATGTACAGTCCACCTCAGGATGTACAGGCTCAGGACTGATATCAAGGGTCTCTTCCCTGTAACATGTCTGTGGTCTACCACATCACTGGGATGGTAGGAGGAATGAAGGCAAGAATAATGATACTAAATACATCTGAGCCTCACAGTGCATGACATCTGGACAAAGCCTGACATCATTTGGGGACAGAGGCACAAACACAGGCATAGATTGGACATATTGCTGTTAGAAATTTAGACAGTTGCTGATGTTACTGGGTGTGTTGTAACATATCCTTTATGAGGAATGTGAAATCAGTAATACCAATGGATATTAGTATTTACTGACTGCATTCCCCAGAGTCCCTGACTGATTTTCCAAGGACAACAACTGTCTGTGTAACAGACAAAACATAACAGGCAAACATGTGGCCAGTCTGTGGACAGCATGCCAGTGGAGAGGTATGTCAGAGACACAGCACTGTCAGACGTGATGTCAGTCACTAAATCCATGTCCACACAAACCCTGTCAACCTATCAACCCACCATGTGTATAACAGCACCGATGATGACATAGAATCTGTTAACAATTCTGGAGATATGCCCCACATGTTGTGCTTTCTCCAAATGTCCTGTCCTGTGAAGTATTCCCACCTACTGACTGTGAATCTGTAGCCCACCACCTCTGTAATGTCCCTCACACAGGCAAGTAAAAGGGCCAAGGCCCACATGAAGGACGTTCCATTTGTTGGAGCTAGCAGCAGAGTCCAGACCCGCAGCACAAAACTATGTGGGCACATACATAGTTGTATGGCCTTAGCAATACCTGACATCTGCACATCTGCACAGAGGACAGACAGAAAGTAGGCAGCAAACATGTTATGCATTATGATGAATGTCCTGAAGGATAGAAGTCTGAAATGGAAATGCATGCCATTACTACATGACAGCAGTCCTCAATGACATGGCCAAAAAACAATACTGTGCAGTTAATATAATAATGTCTTATTAATATCCAATGGGGAATACATAAAAACATACAGCTTAGACACCAAGAACAAGATTGTGTAGTACTCAGAGTCCCAGCTCTGCATGCAGAGGCGCATGGTTGGACTACTACAATAGGCAATTTCATCTCACATGGAAAAGCAGTGTCAAAAGTACTAATTTCATAATACAATATGTGTGGAATCATATTCATCCACCAGTGTACTGTAGCTGGTGTAACATGCAAGTTTGAGTGCATATAACATGTGATACTACCCATCTATGCAAAAATAATAAAAACAAAAAACATGTGATACTACCCATGTATACCCAAGTGTCCTGTACAGTATAGTCACACCCTTTGCTACTGTAATGAGAGCACATAAAAGCATGTTATGTATAGAAAAATAAATAAACTTATTACATGATGTCATTACTCTACTATTTTATGAGACTGGAATGTGAGCAATGGTAACCAGGGCTGAGCTATCCTTTGCAGGTTTACACATTGCTTAAATGTGAATTATAACCAGTAGTTAGCTCTGCTAAACATATCTGCACACTGGTAAGCACCGTTAAGCGAAGTCTACACAGTTAAAACACATATCAGTTTAACCATGTTTTAGCACCGCTTAGCGCCGCACAATCCCACACAAACCTGCTTACAACTGCTTAAACATGCCTTATTCACTCTGTATCCAGCAGTCCCTCTTCTGGCCAGCAACTAAATAATCAACTATGCTCAGTCATGACTACACCATAGTCATAGCAATTTACTACTAGACCATCTCAGCTGTATGATGTTAGGATTTGTTTTACAACACATCATGCAGTACAATCAGTTTACAATAGGAAAGACACACTGTGCAATGAGGAATGATTATCTACAACTATATACATGATAAAAAATATATTTCCATACATAGAGAGATAGATATTTGTGGAGATACCTATATATGTATGACAATATATAGATATATTACCAAGAAATACTGACGTGCATATATGTATATATATATATATATATATATATATATATATATATATATATATATATATATATATATACACATAGATATATATGTGTGTATATATATATATATATATATATATATATATATATATATATATATATATATATATATATATATATATATATATATATTATATGCATACATATCCCTAAAAGCCCAAACAAACCTATGCTACTGATAGGCCACCCATAATTGGAGCAGCATGCACAGTTGGATACAAAGGACCCATGAAACTCACATCTGCCCCCCCCAGTCCAAATAATAAGTGAATAGTACTCTGCTACAAAACCATGATAGACCATACACAATGGCCAGACATATACAGTGACCTCTTAGCAAAACATCTACAATGAGTGAAGATAGTAAACAAAAATGCAAACATCCTGCAATTCACACAAGTTCATTTTAATCTGATGTCTTTGCCAAAGCCTTCAAGGAGTAACACATTAGAAAAAATACTTGCCTTAATTAGAAGAAGCAATTAACACTTAAGCAATTAACACTTAAGTAGACTACGGTGTTGGTGCTGCGGTAGCATTGTCGCCTCATAGCAAGATGTTGTCCCGTTCGATTCTCAGCTAGAGCGTCTTCTGTGTGGAGGCATACATGAATGAGGCGTGCCTTCGTTGAAGGTTGTGCATCAGGGCTGGTAACCCGGTATGTAAAACTCCACTCCCGATCATTAGCGGACCGGAGTTCCGCTGTGGTGTCCCCTAACCGGGAAAAGCCGAAAGACACAAACAAACAGATTAACACTTAAGTACATTAAAATACACAGCCTCCAATTACACTCCTCATTCAACCTCCTAGGGGATAAAGTATCACATTTAAAAATATACATTGATTCTGTACATAACAATTGTTCTTTTATGACTGTTTGACCAGACTGAGAAACAAACGTTTTCCAAAGCAGTGCCTTGTAACCCACTACACTTAATTACATGTATATAGACAGCCTCCAATTACACTACTCATTTTACCCCCCAGGGAATAAAGGATCACATCTAAGATTTCAAACCGAATCTGTACATACCAAATGTTCTTTCATGAATAATACCCACATGGTAAGAATTATTGAAATGTACAACTATAGAACTGTCTTCTTCCTCATCAGTAATATGTCTCACATGTTCTAACAGCCTAATTTTAAAATACTTGTTACTCTCCCGCACATAAAATATGTTACAAGGGCATCTAAGAGCATTCTCCATACACCAACCCCTTGAATGTACAGAGTCCCACATGTTGTCCACCCCTTCTCCTCAGCAGGAATGACAGAACAAAATAATGGTAGACCCTACCTATCAACCTCCTACTGTATCACATCTGTAGAAAGTCTGACATAATTTGGAAACGAGGCCCCAAAACATGGCCATACTGTAAATATTGCTTTTATACAATGATAAAACTGCTGGTGTTACAGGGTTTGTTGTAACATATCTTTTCTGAGGGATATAAAGTCTGAAACACAAATGGATGTTGCCATGTACTGACTGCAGTCATCAGAGTATGCTACTGATTTGCCAAGGCAGCACCTGTCTGGGGAACAGACCAAACATAACAGGCAAACCTCTGGCCATTATGTAGATAGCCTTACAGTTGAGAGCTATGCAGACACAGAACTATGTCAGACTGAAACCCATGCAGAAGTAGCATGTTCAGGCAAACCCTGTTAAACAGCCAGTATTCAAAACATATAACAGCAATACTTGCATTCTGCCCCTAAGTCTTGAATCTTCCCCAGCATTTAGTTGGCTTGTCTCCACAGGTCCTGTCCTAAGAGGTATTAGCTCACACACTTTCAGGATCCCTTCCTCACAGGTAAGGGAAAGGGCCAATGCCCACATGGAGTACTCAATTATAGGAGTGTGTTGCCATGACGCTGGCTATTGAATTAACAATACAGCTGCTCTGCATGAAATCGGCAACTGAGGAACAGCAATTGGTGCTCAGGCCATCACATGATCATGAGCATTACCTGCAAAAGACAAGCTGCTATCTATTCAAACCACCTCTGTCATAGACAGTCCATCAGTGCAAAGCTGAAGTAGTGTGAAAAACAGAAATAAAAAAGGTAGTTATGTGAAATATCCAGAAAAAAAGGGTATGTGAAACAAGTAAACATGTAACTGAATGCAGTAGGTGGTCTGTAATAATGGAAAATAGGGGTTTGAAAGCATATGTCTCAACAAGACTCGCTGGACTGATGTACTGCTGAGCAGCACAGGTGGCCATAGCATGTGGCTCTGTCTGTAGAGACTAGGCCAGCTACTGGGATGTTGTACATATCCATATGTTACCTGTGCATATAACTATGATACACATTTTGTCTTGTAAATATAAGACAAGTATACAGAGCATGTGCAGAATAAAGTACTGCTGCAGATGTATGTGTTGAACTGCATGTTATATACTGAGCTCATACCATTCAACTATCCAGTGTTCTGTACACTGACCATATGTGTGCCTCATGTTTGTAGTCATTTACCCATAGAGTTGTGTTATGTCAGTCAAATCCTTGCCAAATCTGTGAAGACTGACATTACAACATCATCCTTCATTGTCCTCTGGCTTTTTCCATTCTGGATTGCCACAGTGGATCATCTGTTTCCATTTCTGCCTGTCCTCTGAATCTTGCCCTCTCACACCAACCACCTGCATGTCCTCTCTCACCGCATCCAGAAACCTTATCTGAGGCCTTCCTCTCTTCTTCTTACCTGGCTGCTACATCCTTATCACCCTTTTCACAATATACTCAGCACCCCTTTTCAGCATGTCCAAATGTATGTAATGCTGCCTCTCCGACACTGTCTCATATCCATCCAACATTGGCTGAGCCTGTTATATACACATTGCTAAACCTGTGCACCCATGTCACACCCATTGCAAATCATAACATCTATAACTGTACCATGTGCAGCTCTGACATCTGCCTTTTTGTCAATGCCACTATCTCCAACCCATGTAACATAGGTGGTCTCACTACCCTCTTGTAGACCTTAAATTTCACATTCACTGGTACTCTTCTGTCACATATAACTCATGACACTCTTTTCCTCCCTCTCCAACCTGTCTTTACTCTCTTCTTCACCTGTCCTCCATAGTCCTCATTACTCTGAAATGTTGATCCCGATCATTTGAACAAATCTACCTTTGCCAACTGTACTCCATGCATCCTCAACATTCCACTATCCTCCCTCTGATTCACACACAGATATTCTATCCTAGTGCTGCTGACCTTAATTCCTCTCCTCTCTAGAGCATATGTCCATCTCTACAGGGTCTCCAAATGCTGTTCCCTACTCTCAATACAGATCACAATGTCATCTGTGAACAACATAGTCAATGGGGACTCCCGTATGATCTTGTCTGTCAACCTGTCCATCACCACTGCAAATCAGAAAGGGCTCACAACTGATCCCTAATATCATTCCCACCTCCACCTTAATCACATCCATCAACCCAATGCAGACCTCAATGCTGTCACACCTCCCTTATACATATCCTTTACCACTCTTACATATATCTCTTCCACACATGACTTCATCATAAAATACCACAAGACCTGTCTAGGCACCCTGTCATATGCCTTCTATAAGTCCAGAGAAAGACAGAGCAACTCCTGACATTCCCTGTATTCCATCAGTAACAGTCTCAGAGCAAGCATCACATCAGTAGTGCCCTTTCCATGCATGAAACCCTACTGATGACCAGTACTCCTCACCCCCCTGCATAACTTAGCTTCCACTACTGTTATCCATAATGTCATGCTGTGACTGGTCAATGTTATCCCTTTGTAGTTATCACAGATCTGTACACCAACCACATACTTAGCACCATACCCAAGCACTTTCTCTCTACTACTTCCCAAGATATCAGTAAACAGCCTGGCTAACACACCACTGCCATATCTCCTAAACAACCCCATGCTGCCACAGGTGTGGAATGTGGACCAAGAGGCTTGCCAGTATTCATCCTCTTCATAGCTATCCTTACATCCTCCTTGTTTAGCCATTGCACTTCCTGATTCACCATATCCACATCATCCAACCTTCTCTGTCTCATTATTTTCATTCATCAGCCTCTCAAAGTTCACTGTCCATGTGCTCAACACACCTGCCTTGCATGTGAGTACATATACCTCATCATCCTTTATCACCCTTATCTGCTGCACATCTTTCCTAGTTCAGTGCATCTGTCCAGCCAATCAGTACAATTCCTTTCATCCCTCATTAGTGTCCAACCTGTCATTGAACTCTTCATATGCCCATCCTCAGCCATTGCTATCTTTCTCTTTGCATGCACATCATCTCCTCATACTCCTGCCTACTTTACTCATCTCTCTGACAATCCCACTCCTTCTTCCCCAACCTCTGTCTCTGTATACTGTCTTGTACTTCTTCAGTCCACCAAAAGGTGTCCTTGTACGGCTTCCTCCATCCATATGTCACCCCAGGCACCCTTCTAGCTGTCTCCCTTACCAGCTCTGCTGTACTTAACCAGATATTTGTTAGATTGTCACTGCCGCCCAGTGCCTGTCTCAACTCTTTCCTGAACTCTACCTCACAATCACCCTTTCCCAATTCACACTATTTGATCCTTGGTGCTGCCCCTGTCCTCCTCCACATCTCAATCACCAACATCATCTCACATACCAACATTCTCTGCTGTCTAAATACACTTTACCTTTACAGTCTCCAATCTCCTTCAAACTGGCCCTCCCACATTGGATATATTCCATCTGTGTGCATCTTACTCCACTCTTGTATATCACCCTATACTGTCCCTTGTGTTATAGAGCATATTCATCACAGCCATGTCCATTCTTTTTGCAAAATCCACTACCATCTCACCGTCTCCACTCCTTATAACACCATACATACCCATCAATTCCCCATCCCCTCTGCTTCCTTCACCAACATGCCAATTAACATCTGCTGCAATGACCAGTTGTCACCATTGGGTATAGTCACCACCACGTCATCCAACTGATGTCACATTTCTCTTTCTCATCCATTGCACAACCAATTTACATAGCATATGCACTAACAACAGTCATCATTACACCATCATCTTACATCTTCAGGAACATCATTCTATCAGACACTTATGTCATCCTCCAAAAACACTCTTGGCATACTGTTCCCTCAGCAGCAACCCTACCCCCTTCCACCTCCAGTCCACACCTCGATAGCACAATTGTGACCTGCCTACCATACACCCAGCCATAATCCCCTTCAGTGTGGTCTCTTGCACACACACAATATGTCAACCATCTCCTGGCCATCATATCAGCTAGCCTGGTCTTTATACCTCTCATACTGCCAACAGTAACAGTTCTTACCCTCAATACCACCCTCCCAGCCTTTCACCTCTCTTCCTGCCATATAACTGTTGGACATCCTCCAGGGGATGCCTGTCAGTGCAAAGGCTACTTTGCTATTGGATGACTCATGTATGTTACCACAATATCGAGACACTGTCACTGATTTTGTCTGGTTGCACCCATGTATGCATGGCATCCTACAGATGTCCTTCTGTAACAGGTTGAGAGAGATGACTGTGCAGCAAGAGTGTGAATTTAGTGTGCCATACTGACATAGAACAGACAGGTTTGTGAGGTATTTCCTATGCACATGTCAGTATGAGTAGGTGTATGTATCCACCTCATGAAAACAGACATGGGATGCAAAATGTCAGTTAAAAAAGCTGTACTTGTACACGTGTAATCTTAGTTACTGTGCACCAAAAAGAGTTACATTTCTGCAGCAGCTGGTTGTTGCATTGCCTTGACACAGCCATGGTCAGTACAATAAGCATGATTATCATTATTAAATTGAAGAGGTGTTCAACCGCGTTATGACTTTGTGGCCATGCCCAATACAAACAACTGATTGAACACATACATGGCTGTATGGACTCAGCAATACCTTACTTGTCATACCTGCCTCCACCAATGTAGAGTAATCCCCTTTGCTGGACAGCAGCATAACACAAACCACAGACTTGGTCCCTATAGTGGCTGTACAGGATAAAGTAGGGGCAGGAACCAACCTGGCATCAAGTCAGCCATTGTCTGAACAAGCATATAAGGACACAGGGGGATTACTGTAAGACCAACTATGATTACAAATCAGAGACATCCATCAAGGACAATCACAAGGCCATCTTCTCATATGTCTGCAATCTCGGAGGCAACATACCAACCCAACCTGTAATGGTGGCCAATCAGATCACATACACATACAACATAGCTACAGGCAACCTAATGCAGATAGGGTTAGAGCAAACATTCCCCCTGGCTCAGCATCATTATAGGTGGATATGTAATGCATCCACACCCCTCCCCTCATCACCAGTGAGCAGGTACATATTGCTTATTGAAAGGCAACAAATGCAAGTATCCATGGGACATCATATCATCCCTGTCTGCATCCTACATTAACTCAGGCATGTTCTCCCAGCTGCAGTACACACACTCGTCACACCAAGCTGCAGCACCATCCACACACCATCCACATGGAAGATGGCTATTTTCATCCATTTACTCAGACCTGAATGAGGAATGATGGATTATGCAAACAACTTACCCTCACTGCGGGCAATATGACTCATCAGGACCAGAACTGCAATGCAAGCTGATACTGTGCTGATAGATTACAGGAGTATGGTGTGGTTGTGAGTGGTGGCTACTGGTATGGTTATGAGTATTGGCTACAGGTATTCAAGGTGCATGTACAGGTACTGGACATACTGTTGCCAAATGCATGGTGTCCTGTGATGTGTTTCCCTGTTAGTGTCTACCAGGTTAGTGTCACATCACCAGTGGGAAACCTTTTCACCAGCGGAGTGCAACCTGATAATAGAAGCCATAATACAGAACCACATGGTACTGTTAGGCCAAAGCCAGCAACATCTGCATGAGAGGACCACCCTGTGGGATGAGTCTGTCCACAGGGTAAATTAGGTGGGCCTACATGCACGTACATATGAGCAGGTGCGGCATTATGCCACCAACCTCATATGCCATTTCTGGCAAAGAGCCGCTGCCATGACCAGGCACCCCACAACCACAGGTGGGGGCCCAGCCATGCAGCCCCCACTGACACCAAATGAGGAGATCCTTGCCAAGCTTGGGCCACCCATCACAGTACAACACTAGGGTACAAAGCCCCACCAGCTGGAGGTGTGTGGCACCCACACAATGGACAAGGAGTATGCAGGTAAGGTCCCAGTGGGGATTAGTAGACTATTGTATGAGACATACTTGTATCTGTACAGTATCTATATGCATGTGCCAGATCAGATTGCAGTTGTGGATGGGGATTTCTAATGCACAGAAGTGCAAATCTATGGTGAAGGACAGCAAATTGTGTAGTATTGGGTGTTGTACTGTAAATGTGTAGACATGCTGCATCCATCCTTTACCAAGGCACATGTGAGTCTGCTGACAATACCTCTCTCCCACAACTACATAGGTCACTCTGGTCTGCATATGGGACAGCAGCCTGAAGCTGGTGAGTATGGAATTGTTCAGTTGTGCTTTGGCAATATGCCAGGCATGTAGATGTCATGCAAGTTACCATGCACACAACTATGGCTAATAGCCATATTGCTTTATGTGCATGTTTACTTGTGGTGGGGATGGTGAGTATGGAATTGTTCAGTTGTGCTTTGGCAATATGCCAGGCATGTAGATGTCATGCAAGTTACCATGCACACAACTATGGCTAATAGCCATATTGCTTTATGTGCATGTTTGCTTGTGGTGGGGATAATTGTATTGCATCACAGTGGTCAACACAAGTGCCTCTCTGAAGAGAATATAACATTCCTGTAACATACTTCACAACTTGTCAGTGCAAGGCATCTGGACAGGCTCCAGCAAATTGTGTTGGACAAACTGACTAAAGTAGGGACATGTGTGAAACATTATTGCTATACAGTGGATATAAAATGTATACACACACCTGTTAAGATGCCATTTTTTTCTGATATATAGCGATTGAGTATTGATTGAGACCACAGTATGTAAGTCCACACCTTTCCCAACCTTTAATGTGACCCATGACATGAACAATTCACTTGTAAAATGAAGCATCTGGACCCATGTATTACACCTACAAGCCTGGACAAGTGTGAGGATAGCAGACATTGTATCAATATGATGTTTCAGTCAGGCATGATACCTGATGCTGCCATATGTGTCAGTACACTCACTGTGGCCTATTTGGCAACAATATCATATGCATGGCCATTGTTAAGGCAGACAGAGCAGTAATAAGTTCCAAACATCTGAATGTTCCCGACACATCTGTGCAGAAAACTGGTATGACCTGTACAATGGTTTCACATGCTGCATGTGAGGCAGATGCCATTACTACACTATATAAAGTAATGGCATCAGGAGGTGGTCACCTGCCATGTATGGTATGCACATCAAAATGGTATCAGCCACACAATATATGACACACACACACACACACACACACACACACACACACACACACACACACACACACACACACACACACACACACACACACACACACACACACACACACACACACACACACCAGTATTCAGATTATAACTCCTACCTATCTATTTATGTCTACTAGAGTAGTTACATAGTTATCAGACATGCCATGGAGCTTACACAATTTCATCTCATCCAAAGGTATTTGTAAGGTGAATAACATCAGCAGGACTACTAAACTGGAGTGAGGGGAAGTGTAAAGGGGTGGTGCAGAAGTCAAAAATGATATAACCCACACAGTACATGATTCTCATACACACAATTGCCACTGTTGGGATTAGAACTCCTGCCTATCTAGTTATGTCTACTATAGTGTTAAGCAGTTATCAGATGCACCACAGAGCTTATACAATTTCACCTCATCCAAAGGTACTTCTAAGGTGAATGACATCAATGTGACTGCTAAATTGGAGTGCGGGGGAGTGTAAAGGGTGGTACACAAGTCAATAATGGTATACCCACACAGTACATGATTCTCACACACAGACTTGCCAGTATTAGGATTGGAACCCCTGCCTATCCAGTTATTTCTACTATAGTGTTACACAGTTACTGTATGCGCTATAGAGCTTACTAGACTTACAACTGGCTAAAGGTGCTGATATCTGCACAATTGAGATAAAATATTACAGGTGGCAGGAAGTCTGCCTTCAGTTTCTTCACTTCAAATAGCATTATAGCTTTGCACTTCAACAGTTTATTGTATCAATAAGTGTATCACACCTGGGAACCATCAGCAGTACTCGTTCATCACGATATTAGCCCCAGTACTCATTACTTATGACCACCCCTCCTAGCATGATTGAAGTGCAGTTTTCTGTGCTTTCACCCATTAATGTGGTGCACTTGTCCATTCTGAGGCATTGTTGCAACTGCCTGATGTACACAGACAACATTCTCCTCTAAACTCCATACATTCTGACCAGTGAGAGTTGCCCCATATCACCAAATGTGGAAATATGCACTCTCCAGCAAAGACTGGAGTGGCTGGTCAAGAGGATAAGATCAACACCTGCACCACACCATGTGGACCACATAGCTCACCACAACACCCACTATGACAGCCCTGACATGCACTGAAAAGCCACACACACACCTTCACAAAGATACTCAATGGACATTTACACAAACAGCACAGACCAGCAAGACATACACCCACTCAGACACCATGACATAGCACATGCCAAAGGATACATATGTCACCTACACAGTGAATCCCTCAACCTAAGCTCCTAAGGCTGATCAACATGCACAATATAGTGATCATGAGTGACTCAGTACTGTGGCACACAAATGTCCCACTCACTAAGTTGATTATGGAGGAGGTAACAGCCAACTGTCTATCACATACCAGCATCCAACACATGACACACCCAGACAGGCCACTCCATGACAACTACAAGTATCACTCTGTCACCATCCATGTGGGTGTGAATGACCTGAGACACACCTCCCTGGACAACATGACAAGACACATGGTTGCACACTCAGATTATGTGGTTTAGGCAGGAGTGACAGTAGCCCTGAGCAGTATACTGCGATCACCCAAAATGATGCTGCAGTACTATCAACAGATAATTGACTGCAACATTGGCTTACATGTTATGTGTCATTCTCAGGGGAGCCACTATCTCTCTGCTTGGGATAACATGATTGACAGACCTCAATGCCTTGGCAGAGATGTCCTAAATCTGTCGGCCCTGGGTTTCCAGGTACAGGGTAAGTGTCTTGCCACCCCTATAGTGCATTATTAGGCAGTGTTCCAAATCAAATTACCACCATAACAGCTAGACATGTATGCAATCTGAGGTTCATGCTGCTCAACAGTAGACATCTAACTGTCAAGATGCAGTCACTCAAAGCACTCCTCAGAGTGGAGGGCATTGACATTTGTGATGTAACAGAGAGGCGGTTTACAGCAGCAGATAGCAGCCCTGCACTAACAAGCTATGATGCATTCCACAGCTGTCAGTGCCAAAACATGGACCACACCTCCACAGTTGGTGTTGTCTCAATATTCATAATGGATATGCACACCTCTAGACTAGTATCCCAGCATAATGCATTGGAGGTACTTCTGGTACAACTGACTTTGGAGAATAGTGCAATTCACACCATAGCCTGCTATCAGTCCCCAGCAATGTTGCTAGACTGTCAATGTACATTCTTCATCAGTCTGACATCTATGAAGGCCCAACCCAGCACTGACATAGTAGGAGACTTAAACTACCCCTCCATCACCTTGGAAAAGTAGTCAAGCACCAGTACACTGGCCCAATGCATCATGGAATTCATCAGTTCCAGTGCCCTGGACTGGCTCATACTGACCACCAGTAGAGGATGAAACAACTTTGACCTGTGTTGATTACTTACATATGGGACTGTTGCTTGACCACAGCTGTCAATCCCTACCTGGTCAGATCCAAACATGATGTAATCAACACAGAGCTCAACATCTCACCCACACCCCCCACAAAGGTAACCACCTTGCAAAACTTCTGCAATGCTAACACTACAGTCATAAACACTAGGGGTGGATGACTACACTGCACCCAAGCCAATGGGAAATAGCTGCATGACTGTCACATCATACACATATGCAATGTACAAACATGTACAAGGATGTGTAGTACTAGCCATAGCCAACAGAAGACAGACACTGTCCTCCAAACACTGGTAGCCAGTGTGATGGTCCCCTGCCATTACTAAGGTGTGCAATAGAAGGAGGACACTGTTGCAGAAACAGGTGGTGTCCCAAGACTGGTGGTGCCCCTTATTAGCCTTAAACATAACTTGGGATCCCTCATGGAATCACCTACAGGCAGCTATGAAGGCAGAATTGCAGCAGACACTGACTACAATCAAAAAAGCCTTTGATAATTTTATCACACACACTACTGAGCTTATAGGGTGGACAGCTGGCCAAATTTGCTAATAAGGAACTGACATAATCTTGACTGATAAGGTGGGGAAGTGTGAAGAGTCGGTGGGAATGGCATAAAACTGTTTCACCTATAAGCAAACAAACATACAACTCTCTCAGTCTTGCACCCACACACACTCTTCTATATTTGCCAGGATTGAGTATAGAACTCCTACCTGACTAGTTTTTTGTACTACAGTGTTATGCAGTTATGACACATGCCACAGAGTGTATGGGGCTGAGGCCTGATAGGAGGCACTTCTAAAATGAATGATATCTGCAGGACTGCTAAAGCAGGGAAAGGGGGAATGTACTGGGTTTGAATGGACCCAAAAGCTTTTAGTTGTAAACACACACACTTTTATATTTGCCAGGACTGAGATTAAAACTCCTACCTACCTAATTAGTTGTACTATCATGTTATGCAGTTATTTCATGTGCCACATAGTTTATGGGGCTAAGGTTTGACAGAAGGCACTTCTAAGATGACTAATATCTGCAGGACTGCTAAAGTAGGAAAAGGGGAAGTGTACTGGGTTTGAATGGACCCAAAAGCTTGGCCTTCCTGAGAATACTGCAAAATATGAAGGTCTCTCCAAACACCATTATATTGGGCGACTTTAACTAGCCAAACATAGACTGGGAGCATTACTCTAGCTCCAACACCCTAGCCCAAAGGTTCCTAGAATTTATAAACTCAAATGCTATGGAACAACTTGTTACCACTCCCACAAGAGGGGATAACATACTGAACCTGATCATCACCAACATGGGGACACTATGCTCCAGACCAGAAGTGTATCCCTCACTGGTAAGATCAGACCATAAACTAATCTCACCGGATATTCACATCCCGACCCCACCCCCTGCCCAGAAAACCACAGTGAAAAACCTCTCTAAAGCAAATTTCACATGCCTCAAAACCGAGGTGAAATCCTTCAAAGCCCACGGGCCTGTGGAAAATACGGCCCTGACCGCAGAATCCTTTATAAACGCATTCTATGAACACCTTCAGGAATGCATGGATCATGCAATCCCAAATAAAACCAAGACCCAATCCTCCAAAGGCAGACGTCCTGTCTGGTGGACACCAGCCATAAACAAACTATACAATAGAAGGAGGAAGCTACTACATGATAGAGCAAAATCCCAAAAAGGGAAGGCATCTATGATCAGTATTAGCAAAAAACTACGGGCACTCATAAAATCGTCTAAGGCCAGCTTCGAGAGAAAAATTGCACAAGACACTAAGGATAATCACAAGGCTTTCTTTAGTTATGTTAGGAACCTGGGTGGGAATTCCCAGATATGCTCAGAATTAGTCTAAAATGAGAAAAAATACACCAAGCCCACAGACATTGCCAACATCCTAGCTGACAGGTTCAGTGCAAACTTCTCCCCCCTCTCCCCACCAAAAGGGCAAATATCTATCCCAACAGAGTGCTGCCCCCCTGACATCTCAGATGCTCAGGTAAGAGCCGCCCTCTCCAAAGCAAAAAACACAGCATCAATGGGACCAGATGGTGTCTCGGGCTGCTTCCTACATGAACTCCAAGATGACCTAAACCCAAACATAAAACTACTGTTCAATCTTAACCTTACTACAGGATATGTACCCAAAGAGTGGTGTACAGCAACAGTGGTCCCTCTCAACAAAGGATCCTGGAAACTATCGCCCCATAAGCCTGACTAGCTTGGTCTGCAAAGCTATGGAAAGGATCATCATGGACCTCATAAATAAAGATATTGGGGACCTACAGACACTGGATCCTACCCAGTTTGGCTTTGTTCAGGGCAGATCCTGCCTCTTAAACCTGGTTGATTTCTTTGAAACAGTCACCAAGGCCATTGACGAGGGGAAGGTGGTCCACACAGCCTACCTGGACCTCGCAAAAGCATTCGATACAATACCCCACTCGGGAATTATAGATAAGCTCACCAGCTTAAATATAAACCCCTATGTCACTAGATGGGTTGCAAACTGGCTCAAGGACAGAACCCACATGGTTAGAATTTCTGGAGCCATGTCAGACTCCAAACCAGTTACAAGTGGCGTCCCACAAGGCTCAGTCCTGGGACCTCTCTTGTTCGGTATATATTTCTCGGTGGTACAGGCCAACACGGAAGGACTGTGGCTGACCAAGTTCGCAGACGACTGCAAACTGGGCGCCATAATCAACTCTCCAGCCGACACAAGCATCCTCCAAAAGGGCCTCATAGAAACAGACAACTGGTGCCAGAGCCATGGCCTCAAGCTAAACACCAAAAAGTGTATAGTCATCCCCTTTGGCAAAAACAAAGTGCCCACAAATTACCACATAGGTGGTAATCCATTAAGTACAGAAGAAGTCATTAGGAACCTGGGGACCCAAGTTGATAGCAATCTCTCATTTGCCAACCACGTGGCCAAAGTGGTTAGAAAAACATTTTATATAGCCCACCTAATCATGAAGGGATTCACATCTAGATCAGGGGAGGTCATCGTACCTCTTTACTCATCCCTCATCAGGCCCATAATTGAGTACAATGCCCCTTTTGGGATGTACCTTACCAGACACCTGCAGCAACTGGAAAGACCCCAAAAGTACCTCACCAAGAGGATCAAAGGGCTCAAACAGATGCCATATGCTGCCCGGTTAAAGAAACTCCAGCTCTACTCAGTGGCATACTGCCTGCTCAGAGGCGATCTGTGCCTGACGTATAAAGCCATGTCCAACCCAGAATTCATGGACATGCTGCACCTCAGAAAATCCAAATCCCATCGAGCTACGCGCTCAAGAGACTTGAACCTCAGCACTGAAATAAATAGGACATGCTGGAGGGACAGATTCATAACCCAGAGGCTCCCTTCACTCTGGAATAAAATCCCAGTCCAGGTTAGGCAGAGTCCCACATTGGCTCTCTTCAAGAGGAATCTTGATGAGTGGATGGGAGATCGTAGGTTTACCCCGGCTATCACTTCTGTGTCACTGTTAGACAGAGGCACAGTATACTAACCTCAAAAAAAGGCATAGTAAAATTAATTTAAAATGGGTGGCGAAAGCCTAACACACTCTGGCTAGGCTTATAAATGCCCTAGGGAAGATAGCCTAGTATGAACCTATGAACCTATGTTGTGAACACACACACATGTTTACATTTGCCAGGACTGAGATTAGACCTCCTACCTAACTAGTTATTTATACTACTGTCTTACGCAGTTATCACACATGCCACAAAGCTTATGGGGCTGGGCCTAGCAAAAGTGACTTCTATGGTGACAGACATCTCCAGGACTGCTAAGGTGAGGCAATGGGAAGTGCACTGGGTGGGGAAGGCCAGTTCATTCCTAGATTCAACTAACATTTCTCTATGTGTATGAGCATGCCCTGTGTCCTTCTATAGTACATGTGAGACTCCATTCCGGGAATTGTTGTACTCCAGTCCAGTTTGTTTTGTGCTACAGCCATACCTCTCAACCTGGTGGTGCAGGATATCTGGAGATAGTCAGTCAAAATGTGGGGACAATGAGCCATACAGTGATGGTAACAATTTCTCTGAGTAATGTATGGGTCGCTAGGGTTACAGGGCTTGTTTTAGCAGATATCTGTCATATATGCCATTTGACACTGTCATGTATTGTTTCAGTACCTTATGACATACCTCCTCAGATCATCACAGGGATTTATCAGAGGAGTCCAGGATGGATAATGCACACACCAGGTTTATGGGGCAAGTGCTACACATTCTTGCACAATTCAGCCTGTTGAGGGGTGTGCCTACAGGCAATTGACTGCTGGTGCTGTGGAAATGGTCTAGCACTTTGGTGATATATTATAATGGTGGAATCTATGTGCATTTATATTCTGGCCTGGTCTGATTTCCAGTCCACAGTTGGGTAATACAGGTCAGACAGGATCAGGGTGACAGGCAGACTCCAGATAGATTTGTAGGAGGATAGGATATGTGGTGGGGGGGTGTCCTGGGCACATATGTTTGCCTATAGCTGCCAGTACTTTGCAATGGATTCTCCTCAATGGTTGACTGCACTTGGAGGGCTTGTTTGTGTCAGACTGTTTGACCAGTCTGGAGGTGTGTGCTTGTCACACATATTTGTGTGGCCCACCTCATTTTGCTTGGATGGCCACATGTTGGGGTTGGATGTTACACAGGATGCGTGATCAAGGAGGGGTGTGTTATTCCCCTTGGCTTTGGCCCAGGGTTCTGTGGGTGCAGACATGTCACCATCTATCAGGGTTAGGCTTGCCTGCAGTGAGTGCATTCCCATGTTTAAACTTCTAGCTCTGACTGTCAACTGTACAGAGTATCACATAATGTCCACATCCATGACTCATATATCTTGTTGGTTACCCAAACAGGTGTGGTTTTCCAGCAAAAGTGTTTTGCAAATCACTCAGGGTTGAAGTCAAATATTACTGACAGTTGACATTGCAGTTTCAGATTTCATACCCATCAGACATTCCATGCTTCTACAAATCATTTCATTGACTTTATAACATTATTAGAGCAGTATTTCACGTGTCCTTCTCTTTTGACCTTCATCATCCCATTATTCATGGCTTTGTCCCAATTTCTGGCTCCCTGAGGCTGGCAGGTTTGCTCCTAGCAGTTGTCAGCATGGCATTTCCTTGAATTTTGTGGACTGTATTATGTTGGTGTTATGGATCCCACGTCACTCCCTAAAGGGCAATTTGGGTGAGCATAGGCATTTGCCAGAGGCCTGTAGGCCAGGTGTGACAGATGCAGGCCATCTGTAGAAGGGCAGTGCATTCTGATGATTACATGTTCCCAGGCTGCCGGCAGGAGACACCCCTGGGATGGCACCAGTAAGTTGACTGTGGGTGCTATTGACAATTGCTTTCTGTTACTATTGTGCCATCACTCTGGTTGACAGCTGGATGCTGCTTAAGTCTAGGAACATGTTACTGCATTTCTATGTGACTATGGGGAGGTGACATGACTGTACATGATACACATCTGCACAGACTGTGCTGATATTTGCTTAACATTTTGGTCCCATGTAGCATAGTGGTGAGCCCTATCTTTCAGATTACAGGCATAACAGTATCAACCACAGGTCAGATTGTTCTGGCATAGACATTTGTAGTTTCAGACTTCTTACCTTTCAAAAACCATACTGCCACTGCCAGACCTGCTGTGTTAGCACTGAGTAAAAGTATGTGGGTGGGGATTTCATTGATGTCACCATGTGGGGGCCTTTGCCAGGCATTTCTGTATGGTTGTCTACAGCTGATCTGCTGTGTGGGGTTGGTGATGGGTATGGGATCCCCACTTTGACATCCATACATGTGACCTATGTCCCCCTCAGTAATGTGACTCACCACATATACTGTAGTGTTATTTGTCAAATAGGGTGGTGGTAATGCATGGTGTGGGTTGGGAAGTACTGGGGATACACATCCTGCTGTCCCACAGAGCTATCAGTTGTCTGCTGCTATCCCAGTTAGCCACCCCATTCCCTTACATGCTTGGTCAGTACCATAGATATGCTATCATAAAATTCCACTCCATTCATTTATTTTGTTACAGGGACTGGCTTACCTTATGCCTGCAGCTGTTGTTAGGGTGGTGCTTGAGGGCTGACTATGTCGCATGCATGCAGTACACTGCCTATACATGGTCAGGTATAGGTGGTGTGATGTTTGGCATCCATTTTACTCTGTGTGCGAGTCAGACAGAGAGAGAGAAAGATCAGTCCCTGGGGCCCTACAGTGCTATGCATTGCCTCTTGGACAAGGCCAGGCCATACTGGGCATGTCTTCATCTGCCTACAGGGGCAGGCTCAAGAAGTTCCTCCTCCAAGTCCCTTTGTGCCTGTGGAGGCCTTGGCAATGATGGCGGGGCTGTATGGCCCTTCCCATTTTGTTCCTGCTGCAGCTGTTTCTGTAGGATCATATTGCGTAGTATGGCACATACAATGAACATGTGTATGTGGCTGGAGAGTACTGCAAGGCTCCACCAGATATGTCAAGGCAGCAGAACCATGACATGAGCACCCCAAACACATGCTCTATAATGATCCTGGTTTGTGTGTGTGCCTCATTATGGCATTCTTGTGTGGATGTGTGTGCATTTCTGATGGGTGTCATCAGCCACGGCTCCAGTTTGTAGCCAGCATCCCCCACCAGCTGGCCATATGGGATGTCCCCAGTGGCAAACGTCCAGTACAGCTGTGATGAATGCAGGATGTGGGAGTCGTGATAGCTTCCAGGGCTGCCAGCAGACACATTCATGATAATGCCCTGAGAATCACACATGACCTGGCAGTTGATGGAGGGAAACCCTTGCGGTTTATGTAGACCCTATCCCATTCACCAGTTAGTGCTTTGTTGTGGATGTGCGTGCAGTCTATGGCACTCAGTACCTCTGGGTAGTCTGCTACATGGTGGAAGAGATACATATTGCTAGTCCTGTGCTCACGGGTGCTGGGGAACTGAATCTGCTCAGTGGCATGTGGTCCCATGGCATCCAGGAACTGGTGGAGTATCCTAGATTCAGATGCCTATGAGACCCCCATGATATCCTCAGTTGGTCTTTGGAAAGTACCTGTAGCTAGTATTCTTAAGGCTACACATACCTTGGTATCCACTGGGATGGGTTCCCCTCTGTTGGTTCTGGCTCTGAGGTGAGGCTGGCACAGCTCAACAAGTTGCTGAAGTATGCCCCTTTCCACTACATCCTCAGACACACCCCCTGCCTTAGCTGTGCTTAGCTCAGGGCAAACACAGGCACTAAACTCCAATGTGCTTACAGCAAGCATGATACACACTCTTTTCATGTTAGTTGCTCCTCCTGTCTACACGGTGGTGTTGGACCACCTACACAGTTAGGTGCAGTATGACACTTAGAAGAAATCTGTGATTCAGTATAAGTCCCCTTATTAGCATACCCCACTGCCTTACTCCATAGTTACTGCACTTCCACTCAGACTTTCCCCTTAGCAACCATTGTTCTTGGTATTGTTTCCATTCTGCATGCCACTGAGTATAATGGCAAAATGCAGATTTTTGTAATAAACGCTTTTACCTCCTTTTTTTATTTCAGCATGATCCCGTTTGCGCGCCGCTGCCCTATGCTTAAATGGACAAGATCGGCCCAAAAAAAAGTTTTATTTAAAAAAAATTAAAACCGTTTTTCATGCCAATGGCCATATATTTGGCCATTGGCATGCCTAATAAGTATAATACATGCTTTCTTTCGAGCTGTCATGCCTCCATTTTCTCATTTGCAGACATGTATTCAGCTAGTAACTGAATACATTTCTGAAGGGTACACTATTCCTGCACGGACATCTGCCTGCTTGCAGAATCACTATTTTACCTCATTTGCATGTTTTTTACCTGCAAATGATGTAATTAGCATTCTGCACAGATCTCTGTGCAGGAACGGTGTAGGCTGGCTTGTGGACGTCCGGAACTAATGTTCCTGGATTGCTCAGCAGCCATCTTGCGTGAAGGAATGGCTACACTGTTCCTGCATGGAAAAAAATATTTTAATGAATCCCGGGGCATGTGATTACACTCAACACACATTTACTCACACTATTTTAGCAAATGTCTCCATCTTTGCAATACATCTTCTGTCCCTCTTTTATCACAGTTTCTACACTTTTAAAATGTACTTATTATCTGAAACACTTATTAGTAACATGACATTTCAATTAAAAACAAAGCTGCCTTTGCAGTGC
>NC_056734.1:654744952-654832452 GCF_019279795.1 Protopterus annectens | reverse complement strand
AGATTTTGGCCCGATATTCCTCATGAAAAGGATTGAAGTTGCTAAATAATAACAGACATTTGTGTTTTAGATGTTATATATTTTAGAAGAATGCATAATAACACAAATACGGTTATTCTAGCAATTTTGTAAGTTCATGAGAACAATATTTATAATCCATCCCTATTTATTTTAGGCTTTGTCCAGATTTTTTGCACTAAGCGGTTGAGGTGTGTGTGTGTGTGTGTGTGTGTGTGTGTGTGTGTGTGTGTGTGTGTGTGTGTGTGTGTGTGTGTGTGTGTTTGTGTGTGTGTGTGTGTGTGTGTGCGTGCGTGTGTGCGTGCGTGTGTGTGTGACAGAGGGAGAGTGAAATGCCCAAGTTAGAGTTTACAGGTGGAATTTATTTTCAAGTGCATTTTCAAGGAATTGTGAGCTTCAAGGGAAGAGAAGTTTACTGCTGCTCATGCTAAGTCACTTTGTGGAAATGTTTTGTTTAGCAAATGGTATCACTATTGTGGCATAGAATTTTAAAGTCACATTAGTAGTACAGCAGGTAGCATACTTGTATCTTGATGTAGAATGCTGTAGGTTCTTCTCCCACAGCATGTTGGTTTGTATTTTAAGGAGGTGTGCTGCTGCAGTCCTGAGTGTGTCCTCTTTTGGATGACATGCCTAGTAACTAAGAACCTGTTTTTCAGCTTGCCAGCCATTGCCTATTGCAATATACCATCTTACAATTTTTTTAATGTAACATAGACAATTTATTTTTAAGGGCAGCAGGCATCGAATTTGTAGATGAAACACTGGAATATAAAGCTGTTTTCTAGTAACGACCTCTTCATTGCTTTCAGATCTCTTTAATGTGGAATTATGCAGATGACTTTTACTTCTGCAGATATTGTGCATATTGACGGATATTGTTGGATTACAATGAAAGACGTTTCAGTGGGCTTTTATGGTTGAAATGTTCTGAATTGGGCAGCTTGTCATTACTGGTTCATGTGTTTTGTTTCACTACTTACTGGAAAAATGTTCAAACACTCTGACAAGTGGTGCTGTATTATACAAGGGGTATAATTCAATTATATATTATAATTAATACAATCAGGAAGGTGAATCAAAGCACTTCTGCATTCTTCTAAAAATGTGGGCAAGGGGGCCTATGATTTGAAAACAGCTCAAAGGTAAACTTAATCCACCACTGGCCAGATGCATTTTCTTTTAATGTGGGTTACAATGTTGTTTCAATGAATGTGAATGTGAGTTTCAAAGGTAATGAAGTTTTAATGGTAAGTCTGTTTTTATTGTAAGACTGCTGCTTTGTTTAGGTTTAGCAAATGTCTATCAGTGTTTGTGCTATAAAATTTGACCTAAAAGTTGTAAATTAAATCCAAATATCTGTAATCATTGTAGAAGTAAAGCATAAAACAGTATGTGCATGGAGTTTTGAACAGTGTTTATGGCAACTGGAAAGAAATAGCCAAGTAATGGGGCACTGGAATGGCTGTGTGTGTGTGTGGGGGGGGGGGGGGTTGTGGGGGGATCTAAGTTTGCAACCCCTGCAAAAAATTCTGTGGGCTCCCCTGAGTACATGTACTACAATTCTTATTCTAGAACCTTTAAAAAGATAGCTATTAATGTGATATCCATACATCATTTCAGACACATTTTTTTTGCTGGCTCAGTTGTAAACTTTTTGCTTTGTTAATGTGTTTGAAGAGTTGGCATGCTTTTGAGTTGGCCAAAATGCCTCCCTCCCCAAAATCAATTTATATACCATGCTTTTCATAGTATATATCTGGCTAACCACATACCAGTTTGAACATTTTTTTCTGTTGTGGCTTTCAAGCCTACCCACTCATGCACCACATGCACATTCATGTTTCCAGCAGCTACAGTCAAGCACTGGGTGTGGCATTGCTGTCTGTGGAAATGCTGGATTTTCCATTTCATCTTAGTATTCTCTCAAAATACCAGAAATATGTATGCAAATCTCAGCAGAACCTCATTCTTTATGCACAAAACTTTCCAACTACTTAAAGCAGCACTCCTAAATGGACCATTACTAAGACCAGTTTTGCCTAAATAGCTCCATCAATTGTATAAGCATAGACATACACATCTCCTTTAAATAGTCACATCTGGGTTCCTATTAGATGACCGAAGGGCTCTCTATCGAATACGTCTTGGTCGAACTTAAAACAACGAAAAGGCAAAATAGCGAATTGGCTGAATTCTTTCCCAGGGAAAGAATTTGCTTGGCCATTTCTGTTACTTTGTCATTTTCGGCACTGTAGTGTGATCTCAGAGTTGGTATATTTAAGTAGGGGGGGTGTGGGGGTGAAGCACCCTACTTTATGTATTCTTTCAATTTTTTTTCTTTTTTTTTGGAACAGTGATTGTTTTCCCTTGGAAAAAAATCGCTGTTCTGAGCTTTCGAGATTGTAAGCTTTCGCTTACATGGGGTCGATTATTCATCATTCACTTTTTTAAGCATTCGATGATATAATATAGACCCTGTCACAGCCATCATGTAATAAACATAAACTGCTTAAAACAGGCATGTATTAAAACCAAACGAAATCCTGAAAATTACATTATAAAAAGGAGTAAAAACGTAATCATAGCAACTCTAGCAAAATACAGAAATACTCAGTGACCTACGAACTAGGACAAAAATTTATGTAAGTAAATATACCAATATATCACACAAAATGTCAGCTGTACTTCCTTGCTTTCTGAAAAAGTTCTACAGGGATCAATCCTCTAACATGGTTTAACAATGTAGCTATACAGATAGATAGATAGATAAATTGACAGATAAGTAACTAAGTAAGTAAGTAAGTAAATAAATAAATAAATACATAAATAAATAAATAAATAAACCAATAAATAAATAAATAATTAAATATTTTTGCCCCTAAAAGTCTTAAGGCCAATGTTTTATATATTATTTAATTGAACACTACCTTCACAGTTCCATAGTTATTGGTGAATGGTGCTGGATACCAGTACTTTTAGTTTCCCCGAAAATATAAATTCTTGATTTAAGTGATTTACTTGTCATAGGTAACAATTAAAGTAACTTACTTGGAATGATGAAGTCCTAACCATGCTTCACAATCAGGCTTATATTAGTGTGACCCATCACTAAGTCTGTGCATGCTAAAGGGGGGTGCGTATCCACTGAACCGTTGTGAAAGTGTATCTCCTATTTGCCTGAGTGAGGTAATCATTCTGAAGACATTAGATATCCTCTCACCCTTACAATCAAATGTGACCCTTTCATCTCTGTTCTCTAGGACAGATTTTGCACCCAGGGTATACAGTGTTAACCTTACCCCACACACCTACCTACCCAGAGGAGAACAGGCACTGTCTCATCAGTCCTCTACATCCACCTATCAATCCTCACCTCCACTTTGCCCTGGCCTTTAAACACATTCAGGACATTATATCTATCCTCATACCCTACCTTCCAGCATCAAACATTTTAGTGCTGCTCCTCTAGTTTCTAGTCCCTCTTGATATACCACAGTCAATCTCACCCCTGAGTCTTTACCGTGTTCACTCCATAACACAACAGTTGTAAAATAGCCTGCTGTCCTCTGTCAGTTCTTGTCTCTCAGCTACTCATTCATCCTTCCTGCCACATTGCTTAATCACCTGATCTGTTTGATTTTGATCTCAATGCACTGTCACTCAACCTGCTGTGTTTTTCCTTATCTCTCCAATGTCTCTTCCCATTAATTTATTTTCCCAGTCTCTTACTTGTTTTCCTCTCATTCTGCCTCCATCGTGGATGCACATGTTGCAATTCCCCAAATGATCTAACTCCTACAAATCTGCCATATTCAGATGTAAAATCTTGTAACCATAGTTATGCAACCAGATTTATGAAACTTTCTTTCACCTCAGCCTACTAATCATATCTCCCTTTATCTCACCAATCCCTCATCAGGCTACACTTCACATAGGGTTGAGATGTCTAACCATCTTCTATAATGTAAACTGAATAATGTATCCCTGCTCTTGGGGGGTAACTATAACATTTCCCTTGGCAGCAGAATTACTGAAGCTTAAGTATGTAAATTTGTACACCACATATATAAATATGTTGATACTGACCCTAAAACATGATACCTTGCACAGTATGTTTACAATAATCCCGCTTCTCTCAGCATAAGGCAGGCAATCATTGCTCCCCTACTGCAAACAACCATTGGCTTCTCCTGATGTCCTCTGACTATCTTATAAAACCTCTTCTGGCTTTCTAAGAGGTCTCTACATAAAAATATATGAATGTACCTTATCTTATTACACATCCCACTTTCCCACACACTTCCTATGAACCAATTTATTTATTGTTTTATTGCCAAATAACATCAACAACAGTCATAACAGCAAAAACAATAACAAGAACAGAAAATGTTAACAATAAATATGTATAAATATATATATATATATATATATATATATATATATATATATATATATATATATATATATATATATATATATATATAAAACATGCCACTACCAACTAATTTAATATTAGAGCGCTTGTAGATTGGGTTCTCTGACCTGTGAAACTCTATTTGCTAATATCTTCATGTTACATATTACATTTATATAATTTGCATATGCAATACGAAGCATGTAATGTGAAGATATTAACAAATTGCATGTTACATATATCACCCACAAGATGTATGTCCATTTGAAAATTTTTAATCTTAAACTTTTTTTTTCATCTATTTATATAAAACAAAGTTAAAATTTAATTCAGCACATTATTATCTATTATTCAAAAATAGGATATTACCTTTTTAAATTATTTACATACTAAGCCTTAACTGACAGTCATTCATAGTCAAACTTGTTTATTGAAATGCTTATCTCACTATAATAGCAACCAGACATAAAATTAACACTAAATGTGGTAGAAATCATACATTTGCCCTGCATTATACACAAAACTTATGCTACTTAAACATAAACCACCAGCAAACACACAGAATGCTATTTTGTATTGAATTTATTAATTTTCATTTGCAATATGGAAGCAGTAGTCATAAGTTAATGACTGCTGATTAAATGAATATTTCAGTTAGTAAATATTATTGAACTGATAAGAGTGAAATAAGACAAAATTGGATTTGCGTACATTAGTCTTGTATCAGACCCATAAAATAATTATTCATTTTAACCTGACATCTTAATGTTGCAACAAAAAAAAAGGATTTATACAACTTGTACAGGTATGTTTCACTTACATATTCTGTAATACAACTGTAATATCAAGAATGTAGAAGATTGTAGAAACAACTGTAAGTATATAATACAGAAAAAGTATGACAAAATAGCAGAATATAGTGCAGACAATAAAGAAAAACAGCTCAAACTCTGGCAGAGATGGAATAATGTGGGCTCCCTATTGAAATAGTGGCACTCGAAATGATGAGTGCCAACAAGCCAAAAAAAAAGACCAAAAACACAGGAAAAGAGTAAATTTCAAAAAACACTCTTCTCCTTAAGACTTATATATATGCTCTTCTCCTTTCCTTATATATAACAACTCTGTGATCACCATATCTAAGAGAAAAGTGAATATTCTGAGAAATGGCATCTCAGACTTATTATGTGCAAGTCCAATCTTTTGGCCATTCAGTCTCCGTGACATTTCAAATGGTTACCAAGAAGGTGAATCTACTTATGTACATGTACACAAATGAAGATATGAACAATGGATACAGATATGATTAAAAAAGAGCTGTGTGTTTATGCATTGTATTCATTCAACTGAAAGATTAAAAACAGAAACACATAGGGGCAATTTGAAATTAAATGGAACCTCTTTACCATAGCTCGTGAGTAATTGAAATTCAGCCTGAAATTTAGTTTTAAGGAGTTGCCTGATTTCATTCTTGAGGGAAGATGGTACAATGCTATATAACAGCATTTTGGTGTCTAATAGCACAGTTTAGAGAACACTCACTCACTGGAAGTTAGTTAAAAAGCTATAAAGTGCAAAATCTGCCAACTTCTCCAAGAGGAAATACCGTTCTGATTTGTTTCCAAAATTCAGTGCATAATTTATGAAATTAGTTTCAGCTACAAGTTGTATGTTCCTGTGATTGAATGGGTCACACGTTACCCTGATAGCACCAACAGTGTTTTTTCTACCTCAGGAATGACATGTGCTAGTGAGTCTGGGATCAGAAAGAGCTTACTGGGGCATTTCTATGCAAAAAGCCACCACTGCACAGGGCAGGTAATTCTCTGGTTAAGATTTAACATCCAAGATAATTACACATTAGAGAGTTCTATGTCTCTTCCATGGTGATAGAAAAGCTTAAAATTGTCATTCAAATTATAATGTGTATTTATCAGTATTAAATACATCTGAGACTCTCCCATCTTATTAATATCCCCCAATCAGTCATACCTGTAATAAACTGAAATATCAAGGAGTGAATGGTCACTTCCAGCTTCCTTATATTTAGAACAGAATGTAGTGATGAAGAAAGTTGTAAGTTAAAAACAGAATGAGTGCATGTAAGATTATATTCCCAAATGACTCCTGTGATATGAGTGCTAATTTTAAAAATAAAAACTCTAGTTGGGGAAGGAAAATGGATAGGGCTGAATTCTGGACGCACTGTAAGTGGAAAGAGCATCTCTGGAAAAAATATTAATTGGATCAGCTTTTCTAAGTATAGCATGTACACTCTAATAGGGGGAGTTTAAATATTGGGATGAGCTAATATTAGTCAATCTTTTGTAATATCCCATTGCTATTGCATACAGTTGGATTGTCCACCCTTTTCAATCACTGCTGTCTAAATATGAAAGGGGCACTTTTATGACTCCATCTAGACTATCAACCTTTAAATCTTCCCAAGACAGGGAGAGACTTGAAACATAAAAGTATGCATAACATCTTAATCAGGCTATTTGACAGGCTAAAGAACAGGCCATCCTACTACCAGCTAAAGTTTGGAGAGCATATTGAACATCTCAAGAGCTTCTAAATGCAATTGGGACCACAACAAATTTAATAATCATCCATCCCATCTCCTTAATAACACATAAGGGAGTTGAACTGAAAGGCCCTGGAAAATATATAGTCACATAAATGAGTTGATTTGGAACGTCCTGAAAAATTTATAGTATATTTTGATGTAGTATCATTTTAATAAGAACAAGATTCATATCTTAAGCATTGTTCCATGTACCCCATTCTTGAAGGCAGGTGTCAAATATTGTCTGTATTTGTTAATGATTTAAGTATCGTGTCTCCTTAGAAGTAATGCCAAATATTTAAGGTTAGTAGGGTTTAGGACAAGTCTGAATCATTTTCCAAGATACTTATGATCAACAGTATTTTGTGGAAGTAGCACAAATTTTGAATTGTTTACTTTATAGCCAGAAATAAATTTCCATTCATGCAATATATTTTAATGTGGTGGAAGAGTAAAGATTACTTCATTCAAAAATATTTAGATGTCATCTGCAAATAAGGCTACTTCACCAGTTAAGGAGTTTCTTTATCTATCAGAAAAGACAGAGAGTAATGAGGTTTAAGAACAACTACTAAGGTTTCTATTGCAATTATAAACAGTAGAGGAGCAAGTGGGCATATCTTTTTGACCCTTTAAAATACTGAAATATTTTGAGATACAGTCAACAAGCCATATAGCTGCTATGAAACCATGGTAGGCAGACTTAAGGGCTTGTAAAAAAGAAGTAGGGAAGCCAAAAGTTTTTAGCACTTCAAAAAAGATATGACCATTTTATATTGTCAAATGTTTTCCCTGCATCTAATGATATCAGAGTCATACCTCTCAACCTCTTATTGCAAGAAATTTGGACAAAGCCTGACAAAACGGCAGGACAAAGCCCTAAAATAGGGACAGAGTTCAAATGCTGGTCTTATAAACTTATAAAGTTCCTAGAGTAACAGGATTTGTGCTAACATACATTTTCTGAAGGATTTGAAGTCTGAAAATCAAATGTATGTCATTATTTGGTGACTTCAGTCCTAATATCATCTCCATGATTTACGAGAAAACACAAATTTTAAGAGGAACACACCAAAAATATGAGGCAAAAATCTGGACATTCTGCGAAAATCTTGACAGATGAGAGGTATGATAAGAGCTGAGGAAAGATTTGGAAGTTTTCCCTTTTCTAGCCATTGTGCTGCCCACAGAATATTATACCAAGGTGCTTTGTCCTTACCAAATCAAGTTTGATCCAGATGGATAAGGATTGAGAGATCTGGGGATAGCCATGATAACAAATAAAAATGTAAAATACTAAGCTGCAAAACAAATAAAATAATAATATAAAACAGCTCAAAAGCTGAGAAAAACTAAAAACACACCTTATTAAAATATTCAGTAAGCACTTTCATCCTTCTGTAAGACTTCTTCAGACTGAATGCAACTATTTAAAACATACCTTTATAAAGCAATCAAAAAGTCACATGACTAGCCTAATTACTACCTAAGACTTTTCCTTTTTAAATAGACTTTAAAATTTTCTTTATCATTTAGTCCAGGCAGATGTCAAGCATCTAACTTTAACTGCCATACTCTTTCCAGTCAAGCTGTTCCTCAGCATCAAAAGAATTTTCATAATTCATAATTTCATCTAATACATCAGATTAACAATCAGAATCAGAGGTGGCAATTTTCAAAAAGGGACAGAAGAGGTAAAAGGTATGTCAAATGCTTCTTTTAAAATTGTTAGCCTATCCAGTGATTGTTTTAATGTGTTTTTAGTTTTCCTCAGTTTTTCAGCCATTTTATATTATCGGGATAGCCACAGTACCCAATTGTACATATAGATATTGCTATCTGCATTTAACAGAAATCTAAAATGATTAGCTTAAAAGCAGAAAAGAGGCTCAAAATATATTTGAGCTATTGATATTATTAGGTCCTTTGGTAAGCAAACTACTGGGTGATAAAAATAAAAATAGAAACAAAAAATCATGTGTCTTCTCCATTAATGTTTCTCAAAGAAGTTTTATTTGACTAAGTGCTTTCATCAACTGACTTTGTCATATCCAGTAAAGTCCATATTAACAATAATTTGTGAGTAGTACAAATATATATAAAGTCATACAACAGTGAGAAAGGGAGGGGCATTCATTATAACTGGACAGAAAATATGAGTTTCCTGATTGGAGGAAGAGGATGAAGTCCAATTAATTAAAAAAAATATCTGTTTTTAATGTGGTTCAGTGAGTTTCTGGATTTCTTTTTGTTAATAGCCAATAGGTAATGGATACAATGCCCTATACCTTATTCCGTGATTTTTACATATTTTCACTATTTTTTTGCATGCCAACCATCTTATCTAGCCCATGTCCTATTCTCTAGAAGCTATTACATAGATGTTATTCCCATGATATTTTAATTTCCTAGGATCTGTTCCTATTTGGTACTATATTGGCTGTCTAAATTTAAGTTATCATCTTTGTCATAGACATTTCTTGTGCTGTATTGATGTCTTACATATTTTTAATTTTGTAGATAATTGTTTTGTTGATAAATAGGTTATCCAGGGTTTTAGATAAGTATGTTTTTGTCTGCTTTTACAGCATTCGAGACAGTATTGAGTTCAGATGTTTTTAAGTGTTGCCTCTGTTATCTATGCTAACACTTTAAATGGTTCTCTTAAGTCTGCTTTTACAAGGTTGTGAGTGTGGTAATTTCAATGCAGTAAGAGTGCTTTAAAACTTTGTTTGTCTTTGAAAAACCAACATGCTTCCATTATTAAAATAAAAACATGCATAAATAAAAGTATGGCTCAAATTTTATAGGGCATATTGTTCTTAGCAGATCTTTTACTGTTTGAGCTAAGTTTCCAGTAGTGAACTGTATCAGAAATTCATATATTGCGCCAAAGACTGAGATCCAAAAAAAAAAAAAAGAACATGGTCATTACTTAAACTGCTGACCACAAATAAATTAGGAATATAATAAAAAACAATTGGATTGTAGTAATAATGAAAATAAGGGACACTGAATTTTTTACATTGGATAGCATTTGCAAAAAAACACATGCAAATTAGGCATTTTTTATCCACTGGATTTCATTTGCTCCCACTAATCAGTAAACTTGTATTTTCTAGCTAATTATAATGAGAGACCTTCACTTTTTCCCCTGGTGAAAAACTGTATACACTTTATTTAGTTATTTATTGATATATTTAGTTATTTATTCTCCTAAATCCTATCCTTCATATCATCTATTCCTAAACCTGTATTCATGTTTAAAAAAATAATAATAAAAAAACACACAAAGTTGTTTTCTAACTTGATTTATGTACTTTATAAATTGCCAACTTTTATTGTTTGTTAATTTCTATTTCACTGTAATCTGATAATGTATGCTATGCTCACTATTCTTCCATGTATTATATTATATTATACTGTATTTCCATGCTTTGTATTTTGGAGCTTTTCTCCCCAGTCCTCTGCTGAAAATGGACCTGTGTCCAGTCGGACTTTCCCCATAAACAAATGTAAAATAAATAAAATAAAATAAAATAAATGGTTAAAGCATTAATAAATGGTTTAGAAGTACACTAGATCTAGTCTGGTGTCAAATGAGGAATGGTGGGATGATGTGTTCATGATTTGAATATATAAAATAAGAAGTTTGCTGGCTTTTGCATTTTTAAAAAGAGCGTAAGAATAAGTTCTAAAGGATTCTAAAAGTTCTACTATTGTGGCATGATGAATTTTATGATTTCCCTCAATAGTTAGTTAGAGTATTTACTGATTAGCATTTGCTCTACATTTCCTGGCCCATCTACAGTATACTTGGGAAGACATCCCATAATACTGTAAACAGAGCTCACCAAGACCTACTTGTATTTTCTTATTAATAATCTCCTGCATTCTGGATTTAATAGTTTGTAAGTGCTTGAGGGAGGCATGCAATTTATACTGTGACCTCTGACTCAGAATTCCTTTATGTTCAATTTGCAATTGAAATAACTCTAGCCACCATGACTTCCATAGACAATTAACTAAGGACCTTAATTTAGCATTACAAAAACCCTTTGTAGACTTCCCATAAGTAATGTGGTTGATAGGCTCCCCCTTGGTGTGCTAGCATAAAATCCTGCATAGCTTCAACTACATGATGTGTAAAATCTAACCTTCTTGTATAATATTGATAGAGTTTCCAAATTCTGAGTGGGATGGGAATAATTTCAGAAAAAAAAGAGTTGCTGTCATGGTTAATATAGGGTCATGGGACCACAATGAAATCAGGGGAAAAGTCAGGCAGCTCCATGTTTGCATAGATCTTATCTATTTGATTGGAGGTGCGTAAATGTTGAGAATGATTTGTAAACTTGACAGTTTAAGAATTGCTGGAAATTCTTAAATCCACTGGTGACCTTTTCTCTGTCCATGACTTGCGAAATCTTGCACATGCTAAGATTTTTGGTGGATGATGTGCTGAAGTGTCACTGCTGTAATACAACTGAATTCTTCTGTTAATATCCAAAAAAACTGCTCTTTTTCTGAATATAACAAAGCAGGTAACTATTTGTCTTTATACCTGTGGTGGGATATAGATATGGCATGCCTAATACAAGTGTTGTCCCTCATACCTGCATAGTTATTCCAACTAGTTTGCCACCCAAGAGAGAAGAAGTACCTTTTAAATGGGCTTCTCTTCATTAATATTCCTACTCCTCCTTGCATAGATATATATGGTATGCTGAAGAAACTACCAAATCATAGCCCCATGTTTATAATTTTGAATGCTGATTATAGGAAATATGTGTTTCCTGCATAATTAAAATGTCAGGTGCATATGTTTTAATGCAAGTGCATAACTGAACCCACTTTTTTGAGGAGTTAATGACATTAACATTTATACTTGTGACAATGTGAGGTATTGTCAGCTATGCCTGGAGAAGTAGGGAAGTGGATGTGTAACATATGCCAGCATAGCTAGCTGGAGTTTTGTAAAGAATTACATGTCATTTGTATATCGAGCTGATTTGTACAGGTGATTGTGTTGAAAATGTATTTATAAAGTTACTTGTGTTAAAAATGTACCAACAGTGGGTCCTGCTAGACAGAAAAAGAAATATACCTGTAAGCCACACTATATTGTAACTGTTTGAGTTAATATATTGTAAAAGGGAATAATAGAATAGAATAGGTTGTTCTCAGTCCAGCTAACTTTGAAAAATAGTCTAAAATTAAATTACCTGAAAGGACATAAGGATTGTATCTTACAGTTCTAATTGCAGCTAGAGACAACATGTCTGTGAAAACAAAGACTAAGAATCATGATGAATTGTCCTTAGCAGTGAACTAACTGCTACCCTGGAAGGGTGGAAGTGTTGAAATGGTTTTATGGCTTCCAGGTGCTTTAACACATCTTAGCAAAGCTCTATCTGTGTGCATGGTAACACATATTTCTGAGATTCTGGTTCAGTTTCTACTAAAGAGGGGTAGTATGGGAACCAGAACTCAGATAACCAGATATATATATCATATCATTCTGTAATACAGCACTGAAGTGCTGTTTTAATACTCTTTGAGACAGAAGTCTCTGTGTAGTCTGTTTTTAAACGTGACAAAGAAGGATCACTCACTCACTTCATCTTGCCTTGCTTTAGTAAGTAGACAGGGAATAGTAATTCTTTAGATCAGACAGAATAATGTAGGGAGGTTACTTAAGTACTGTTTTTCTGTATTTGTGTGAAACTACTCATCTGTGTTATTTGGAATATTTTTGTGAGTGAAACTCTGGTGTTTGTTGTAAATAGATATTTAGTATGTTCATGTCATTTTATTAATTATTAAATGTATTTAAATGTTTCATTGTGGCTGGTCTTTTATACAGTGTTTTAACCTTTGATAGTACTTTTATTTATTTGGTGACACTGTGGCCACTCCTGGAAACTGAACTGCATCGGTCAAACACTACTATTTGTAATAGTATTAATTTCACTCAGTATAATTGGGTAGCCTTGTAAGAACCTTGCTGGCTTTGGAGTGTCCTGGTGGCAGTATCTACCTTATAGTCTGGGCAGAGGGGCATAACTAGTAAATTTGTGCCAGCCTTTCCTAGGTGTTTGTGTGTGTGCGCGTGTGTGTGTGTGTGTGTGTGTGTGTGTGTGTGCATGTGTGCGCATGTGTGCATGTGCGTGTGTGCGTGTGTGCGTGTGTGTGTGTGTGTGTGTGTGTGTGTGTGTGTGTGTGTGTGTGAAAATCAAATACCAGAGAGTGTGTGTGTTGGCTACTTGTAGCAATGACGCAGAGTACTGGTTTCACAGAGAGGGTGGTGGAGGACTTGGCTTGAGACACTCAGATGAGGACTGAGTTGTGCCAGTGGGGAGTCTTATTGAGGGCCTAGAGAGAAAGAGAGGAAAACCCAGACCCTGGACTGAGTGTGTTCCCTATGTGCTCTTAAGGTAAATTGTGTTTAGTGCAGAGAGTGGAATCTGGAAATACTGTGTGTACTCATTTTAGTTCCAAGTGAACATTCATCACCAGTGTCAGTAGTGAGAATTTAGGTTTCTTTGTTACTGGTTTAGAGCAGGGACATCACAGTACTAAGTAATTTCAAATATTAAAAAAGAAATCTATGTCCCCCACAACAGCTGACTCAGTATTGTCATCAAAAGGAATGAGGCTGAACAGTGCAGTAGTTGTAAGCATCAGAAATATAAAATGTAATTCAGTGTAAGCATAAAAAGAACAGTTTGAGTCAGCCTGATTGCAAATATTTACAACTTATAGCAAAATAAAGGCATGATAAATAATTGAAATGTACAGTGTTCTTTGTAGACTCCCAAGGCCATCGGGAAAGATTTAACCCTAGTTCCCTCTTTATATCATTCTTTAGATATGGTAGCATCACATTACAATGCTGTCAGAAAGTTCATGCCGAGTAGGCTTTAGAGCCATATATGTTTTCAATGCAAAGAAAAAGATTTAGCCTTAATACTTGCTATTTTAATTAAAGACCTGTTACTCATATTGCAGATCTCTGTCAAGAAGTGTAAGGATATGAAAGCAGAATAAAAGCATAACATGTATCTAATGACAGGATTTCAGGTCACTTGAGCATCCAAATTTAGTCTGACATCTTTATTTGCTTTGTTAATCTTTTTGGACCTGGAGATGTGAGTGCAGTACATGTTGTTTATCACCTAATTAGGGCTGAAGACCATCACAAGTTTTCAGGAAGGGTTAACACCAATGTCTTTTTCAGATAATTGAATGACTTTTCATACAGATGAAAAATTTGAAATCCATCTTGAAGAGATACCCTTAGGTATGCTGGATAAAGTATAATTATGTTTAATACTTCTTTCTTTAAGGAAACACATTAATAGGCAATACTGCTTCCTTTTGTCAAATATCTGCTTTGGAAAGTCATTATCAAAGCAAAGTTTCCTTTCCAAATATTGCATATCTTATTTTGCCCATTCAGTATGCAAAATTTTTTTATTTCTTTAGTTTTCTTTTAATAAGAAAGTGTACTATTGTTTAGAGTGGGCTTCAAATTGAGTAAGGGAGCAAGCAATTTATATGCCCTCTCTAATAATAGCTTAGAAAAAAGTATCTAATCCAAGAGTAATAGGATTTCAAGCTTGGATGAAGCACATTACATTACTTTGTTCTCCTCCCACATGAAGCCCCATTATACTAATATCACTGTGCCTTCCTCTGTTTTCTTGGCCATCTAATTTGTCACTGAAAATGTGGGTGTATTTCAGGAAAAACAAGATCAGATGTTCTGCTACTTCCAGCATACATGTCAGTTTTATATTGTCTGCTCCATTTATGCAATTTACTCTGTTATATCAATCACAGAGTTCTTAATTTCCTGCACTTGAGTTTATGAGGCTGCCTAAATGTTTCTATAGATATGGTGAGTTGGTTGATAGACATAGCTGTGTTAGATTTGGGTGTTCTGATTCGCTCCGCCATTGTGAAGGTGAACTAGGGGTTTTTGAAGTGTGCACTGACATATGTTCTATATGTTCTATATGGGACACCATACTAAAAGTGCTTTAGACAGCTAGCTTTTGTGACCAGAGATTTTTCTCCTTCACAGTGGATTTCTTTGACAGCATGCATTTTCCTATGAAAACACTAAAGGTTAGAAGTGAAATTTACTAACAAGTTATAAATATAGTATGCATAAGGCTATTTTTGAGAATCTTTAACTCTGTAGCCCTGTTCTTTGCCATTTGCATAGGTAATCATGGCACTGGAAGTCCATTAATTTGTTTTAAAATTTTAATTAAATATAATACCCCATAAATGCCATGTAAGGTACCTTCAACCACCTGTAAGCTAGTATCCTTCGCTCATTCTCCCTGCCCTCCTAAGATGTTCAGCCAACATCATCATTCTGCCAAATAAATATGTCAACACTTGGGCTTACATTTCTGTCACTGTCAGTTTAAAACAACGGTCATCCTACATAAATGCTGCACTGTGTTTCTAGCACTTTAGAAGACTTGTCCAGCTTGTGCAGGTTGCAACACCTGAATGAAAGCATAGGAGGAAACACACAACAGAAACAGTTAATTTCACTAGTAAGTCAAGCAGTGTTGTCTACATAGCTTCTTGCAGAGGTTGTGCATACACTCACATAGTCAAGGCCACATGATCCTCAATGTCCTGTACATAAGAACATGTAAGGGCTGTAGAAAAGAAAAATAAGTATAATGCTTTATTGAGACATATTGAAGTTTGTGTCAGTTTTACCAAGCTAATACTTCCATGGCCATCACTGTTTCCTGTTATGGGTCTGCCACTACCACCATACCCACCACCACCACACTGTCCACTCTACCCCTCCAGGAAATTTTGTGTGCCCTGCGGGACTAGATCCTGATTTCACTGGTTTAGCTGCCACACGGTTCCACTGTCATCTAACACCCATCTTGAATAACCATTGCCAGCCTTCCCTGGTGCAGATCTTTCACATTATTCACTTCACTCTGCAAATTATCTGAATGGAGAGATGATAAATTGGTAAGCAAAAGAAAGCAGTATTGCTGGAATTGAATTCATCCTCAAGTCTTAGTGAGTACCTTCATGAAGTGGACTCTGTTTTTCAAAACATTTCACCAAGATGACACTGATATATTGATTGTATTTTATACGGCATATATTGCAGACAGAAGTAGGTTAAAAATAAAAAAAGATAGCTAGGTGCACAAGACCCAGGATTTTAAAAAGTGCCAAATCTTCATTGGCATACTGGTACCGGGACTGGAAAAATGATGGCGTAGAATCCTCAAGACACAGAAACATTCCAAAATGGGGAGAGGCCAGGCTTGTGGGAGGATAGTCCCCCCTGTTGTAGAAGGAAGCTATAGTCCACAAAAATCACAAAAAAGAGCCATAAAGATGATAGAGTGGACAACAGAGGAGAAGAGAGAAATTATGTATTGTTACTATTATGCCAGAAGCCCTGACAGAAGATATACAAACAGATTAAGAGAGAAATTAGTGGAAAGAAAAATAGTTGAACAAGAAAAAACTGTCAGAATCTTCATATGTAAATGTCTATTCACTAAAACAACAGATTTATGAAAAACATTATTTAGACCAAGAAACCTTGGTCCCTTTGGAAAAAAGAAGTGACTGAGGAAGTGCAAAAATATGAAGAACAAAATCTAGAGATTTTTGAAAGGTGTAAGAAAGAAATATGGACAAAGGAAAGAGAGAGATCTCATATGGTGCAATATTTATTACAAAGGAGAAAGCCAAATTAATCAATACAAAAAGCAAAATTATTTGAAGAGAAGTACAGGCAAAGGCATCCAGATATGAAACATTTCTTATTACAAAAAATAAGATCATAAATGGATAACAAAGAATCACCCTCAGTTTAGAAGAAATTATCTAAGAGAAGAGATCTAAGAGAAGAGTTGCTTGATTTAATAGAGATGAACAGACATATTACGATCAATAAAAGAAATAGGCTACAGAAAGTCAATAAAACGCCAAAAGTTAAAACCTTGATAAAACACATGAATACACTAATTAGGACTGTTCATAGAAATTCATGTGGTATAGCAGAAGTAAATAGGATGTATTGCTGTGCAGCTAAATTTATAACAGATAAAGTCTTACCACAAAAACATAGGGCAGTAATGGAAAGGAAGGGAAGAAATCAAATGCCATCATGGAAGCATTGAATAGAGAAAACTATAAGGCAATTAAGACAAGAATCGTCACTGTTAGAGAATATAAAAGAGGGAACAGATTAACAAAAATACTCAGAAAGATAGATGTGATAAAATCCACCCACAGAATCAGATCAGACCAGACTCTATTGTGCATTATCACAAATAATAAACTAAAGATATCAGCACAGGCAGAACAACTTAGAGGATATGCAGAAAAATATGAAGGACAACCAAAACTGAGAAAAACACACTTTATAATAGCAAAGCTTTCTGATAAAATCCTTCCTCAATACTAATACAAACAAATCTAAAAACCAAATGGTTTAAATACAGGTCACTGAAGTCACATGACCAGCAGTCCAAAAATCATGTGACCACAAGTATATAAAACAAATCATTAAAATTAGAAAAATTAGAAAAAACATTAAAAAAAATAACATTATCGCAACCTAGTATGTTGCAATTTAACAAGAACAGGTTTCAAGGTAATCATATTATTTAAACCTGGAAAATGGTCAGAGTTCAACCTAAGAATCCATTCATACTCTTTTAATTCAAGTAAATTACCACTATCACTACCTCTGGCAGGAGGCCGTATTACATCAATAACTCTAAAGGAGAATCTATGCTCAATACCTGAATCAACTATGTGCTTATACAAGGCATTACTGTCATTGGCCCTTCTAATCTCTGATTTGTGTTCAATGATGCATTCTTTTAGCTTCCTAGTGGTCTTACCCACATAGAATGCAGTACATTTCACACAATTAGCTAAGTACACCACATTAAATGTAACACAAGTGGTAGAAAAATTAAACTGATAAACTTTTCCACTAATAGGATGTTTGAACTTATCACTGCAACCAACCACAATATCAGTACAGCAGGAACAATTCAAACAACCATACGTGCCGGGCTTAGTGGTAAAAGTCCTCTCTACAGGCCTGAAAAAATCTTTGTAACATAACATATTCTTCAAGGACTTCATATTTCTATATGAGAAAAAAGGCCTGTCACCAAGAATGTCTTTAATCTCACTAGAGGCCATTAGTACAAACCAATTCCTCTGTATTATTTGTTTTACAAAATAAGTCAAGGTATTATAACTAGTAAGATACCTAGTGCATACTTTTGAACATTCTAGGTTAACAGAACCAACATCATCCCCAAGAAAAATTGGCTTCGATATTGTCTTCCTATTAACTAAAACTTTATTTTTTAAATCTAAAACTAGTTTAGAATCATAACCACTATCCAGAAAGTCTTTGGACATCTCATCCAACTGTAAATTAAATATAGCATCATCAGTATTTAATCTACTAACTCTATTAAACTGTGAAGTAACAATCCCCTTAAAGACATGTGGGGCATGCATGCTGGAATAATTAATGTATCTATCAGAGTTTATCTCCTTTTTGTGAATACTGGTATGGATAGAACCCTCACATAGTTGTATCTTAACATCCAAGAAATTAATCTCACTATCTGAGGCATCCATCTTAAATTTCAAGAAACTGGTGGTTGCATTTAAATAATGAACAAATTCATTCAACTGTGAAAGGGAACCTTTCCAAACCATAAAACAATCATCAATGAAACGTTGATAAAAACATATATTACTTACAAAAGAATTATCCAAATTATAAATATAAGCTTTCTCCCATTGGTATAACACCAAGTTGGCATAAGTGTTAGCCACAGAAGTACCCATGGCTACACCAGTGAGTTGCAAATATAAGCATTCATCAAACAGAAAAATATTGTTCCTCAAAACTACATCTAGAAGAGAACAAATATACTCAACAGATCTATTCACAAGAGAAGATTGGGAGATCAAAAATTGTCTGATAGACTCAATACCAAAATCATGCGGTATTACAGTAAAAAGGGATGCTATATCAAGCGTTACAAACAAATACTCACTTTGTCGACAGGAACCACCAATACTATTAAACCAAACACACAATTTACAAAGGAAATCAGATGTATCTCTTAGCACAGAAGTGCATTTAGGTAAATATAGTTGCAATTGTGTTTGCAAATATATAGTTATAGGTTTGGTGATCCACCCCCCTCCCGATACAATTGGTCTCATGGGGGGGTTGGTCACCGACTTGTGTATCTTAAGCAGCCCATAGAGACAAGGGATAATTGGACAAGAAACAGTAAAAAAATGAAATAAATCCAGAGTAATATCACCACTAATTTGCAAATCATAGATCACCATATTGACATAACTAATACATCTTTTAACATCTATTGATGTAATACATTTAAAAGCCTCAACATCATTCAGTAGAACAGAAACTAAAGATATATACTTAGGCCGATCCAAAAGGACTACAGCCCCACCTTTATCGGCTTGTTTAATCACTAAATCTTTGCTCGCCTGTAGACTTTTGAGCGCTTGATACTCATCAAATGTTAAATTAAAGCAAGAAAATCTCAAAATATTGCAGTCAGAATACAACATTCTTAATTCCCTTGCACACAAATCATGAAATGCTGTAACCACAGGCATACTAGAAGGTATAAAGGTACTATGCCGTTTACATGAAACTCCATTAACAACAGAGTTACCAAACAAAACCTTTAAATTTACATTTCTAATGAAAATCTTAAGGTCTGTGAGCGCAGTCACTAGATCACCCTTCGCTGTAGGAATAAAATTAAGCCCTTTATGTAGTACTGAACAATGAGGAGAGTTCAAGTTAAAGGTTGAAAGGTTGAGGATGCCTTTAGTCATTTGCGACTTACTTTGCCCTGCCCTAAAAGGCTCTCATTCTTACGTTTGCCTGGGATAGCTGTTTGTCCCATAAACGGTTTCCTTCTTGGAGAGGAACACTCAGTTACAGCCTCCGGCTGTTCTAGATGAAAGCGTTTGCCAGAGAAATTAAATGTAAGTTGATGTGCCTTCTTAATCACAGTGGAACGCGAGTTAGCCTCTCCGTCTTGCTTGTCACTAAGTTCTGACTGAGCGCAAGCATTCGTGGAGTCTAGTGTAGACGTCACCAAAATGGGCGTGTTCACTTGTAAGTGATTCAACGAAGCTGCCAAAGCCGGTTCATGTTGTTGTGCAATATCAACTGTAGTTTACTGATGACCCAAAAATTTTTATAAAGAATTGAGAAAAAGGCAAAAGGAATTGAAATGCCATCAAAAAAAGAATGAAATAGACAACACAACTCTCAAGTGGTTCCATGCCTATCTCTCAGACAGAAATCAAGCCATACAATGGCAAAACAAACTCTCACCCCTATTACCTAACACCATAGGGGTTCCCCAAGGCTCCATCCTGGGACCCCTACTCTTTTCTATGTTTATAAACGACCTCCACACAGTCATCCCCGAGTCCTCCTGTATACAATACGTGGACGACTCAACACTCATAAACACGGACAGGTCACCAACTAAGCTACTAGCCAAAACCCAAGACTGTCTCACTGCAGTTGAAGACTGGTTGCTAGGTCGCCATTTGATCCTCAACCCAAAAAAAAACAAACTATTACTCTTCCAGCCTACCCATAAACCTACCTCCATTCCCTTTTCTGTTCAATCCAAAATGGGACTACTATATCCCCAGACTCAAATTCCAAATTACTAGGTGTTACCATAGACAACAAACTCAGATTCGACCTACACATTAACCAAACTATTAAAACAGTTAACAAAAAACTGGGATCTCTTTATAGAATAAGATCCTTCCTTACTCCCAAAGCAAGAGAAGCCACAGCCCGCTCTCATCTCCTCTCCTCACTCCTTTATGCCTCACCCATACTTACCAACCTGTACAAATCTGACCTAAATAAGCTCTCTGGCTGCTACAATCATATTGCTAGATTTGTTACTGGCATGCCTTACAAAACCCATCACTGTATCAACCTGCACAACCTAGGCTGGGTGGAACTACCTAACCTACTTCAACAAACCCAGCTAACTATAGCTTACAAGATCCTCCATCATCCAGATTCCATCCCTGCACTGCGTAATTTAATCACCCCATATCTAAACCTAACTAGTCTGCGTTCAGCAAACAGGCTACTTGCTCAAACAGTCAAATCCTGTAACTCTGGAGGTGACTCACTGTTTGCAAATTCCATTGGTAAAATATGGAATTCCCTTCCGCCTCAACTCACCACCATCACCTCTTTATCCAAATTCAAGAAAAATCTAACCCTTCACTTTAAAAATCAGTGGCTCTGTCAATGTTCCAAGCCAGACTAAACCCACCACCCTCCGGAACCCCACTTCTCCTCATGTTTTCCTCTAGGCTCTTCCTCTATCTAGCATTTACTCTGACATTTTCTCCTTTTAAACCTTATATGTTCTTCAATTACATAATCCTACTGTACCTACATATTAGTCCTATATGTTTATCATTTACATAATATTATCGTACCTACGTATTAGTCTTAGTAAAGAGCAGTAGTTTCTCTGTTCACTTATCTCTTTGTACCTATGTATTAATTATCAAAACATGTAATATATTCTCTGTTTATAAGTACGTAAACTAATGTCAATGTGGAGCTTTTCTCCCCGGGCCTCTGCTGAAAATGGACATGTATCCAGTCGGATTTTCCCGGTCAACAAATGTAAAATAAAATAAAATAAAAATAAATAAAAATAAATACATTTTGTGGAAATATCTATGAAGATGCTATGGAACATAACAAAGGTGCTGAATGGATAGAAGAAGTAAAAGAAAGAATAAGATGTTCAAATGTACAGTATATGAAATGGGATGAAGCAGTGGCCAAAAAAATTAAAACAAAGTTAAGCAAAGCTCCTAACTGGAAAACCCCTGGCTCAGATGCAATGCCTAACTTCTGACTCAAACTATTAACATCTTCACATGAGGATTTAGCCATGAACAAGAGCTATTTATATGCACAGTCCAAATAGACACCAACCTGGTTAACAACAGGAAAAACAATATTCCTATTTAAGAGTGAACCTGCAAGCTATCCTATGATCTATAGACCTATAGACCAATAACTTGCCTTCCAATGGCATACAAACTATGCACTTAGTTTATAGCTATTTAGATCAAAACTTGTCATGGCAATAGAACAAAAGGGTAACAAAAGAAAGTCATATGGAACAAAGGATCATTTGTTGTTAAATAAAGTCATAATCAAGAACTGTAAAAAGGGAAGAATCAAGTATGGCATAGATGAACTACAAAAAATCATTTGTCAGTATCCCACATTCATGGATAAAAAAGTGCCTAAATATGTATAAGATATACCCTACACTGATCAATTACATTACAGCGACCATGAAATAGTATCAAACACTTTTATAGTTAAGCCATGATAAAGGACAAATTATTATTCCAGGGATAACAATTCAAAGGGGGATATTACAGGGTAACTCTTTGTCACCACTGCTCTTTTGTCTCGTTCTTAATCTTGTCTACTCAATAGATTAGTTTATGGCTACAATTTGGCTCCCAGAAAAAAACAAAGCTTGAAGATTTTGCTTCTTTTTGTGGCTGATTTAAAACTACATAGTTCATCAGATGAGGAACTGAAAGCAGAACTGCAAGTGGTCAAAACTTTTTCAGATGATATAAGAATGTCATTTGGTCTTGATAAACGTACAAAATCAACCTTTAAAGCAGGAAAGCTGCGGCACAAAGAAAACATCAGCCTGGGACAGGAATGTTATAGAAAAGAACTTGAACAAGAGTGAGTGTATAAACATTTGGGAACTGGTGAAGGATCAACAATAAAACATGAGCAAATGAAAATAAAACTTAGTAAAGAATATTTAAGAAGATTATAACTAATACTGAAAACAGTGCTGACATCTAGGAAAAATATCCAAGCTATAAACCAGTTGCTCTTCCTGTCCTAACTTACAGTTTTGGAGTGATTGACTGTCCCCAAAAGGTGTTGGATTGGTTAATCAAGAGAACAAGTGGGATGCTTCATGCTTAACAAATGTTTTGTAAAAATCAGTGTAGAACAAGACTATATATTCCCCATTCTGAAGGAGGTGTAGGCCTCCTTGAAATTGATTGTATGTATAGATCTGCAGTCGTAGGACTGCAAATATATCTGCTGAACTCACAAGACCCAAACATAGTGACAGTTTTAAAATGTGATGAGAATAAGTCTAATATGACTTCCCTGCTTAGTTTAGAAGTATATCAGTTCATAGGTTCATAGGTGTATACTAGGCTAATGGCCCTGGAGCCTTTACAAGCCTAACCTATAGAAGTGCCATGGTATCATGCCACCCGACATTAGTTCCCAGTGCCTTTATCAAGTAGAGCCACTGCAGTGATCCCTGGGGTGAACTTTCTATTACCCATCCACTCATCAAATTTCTCTTGAAGAGGTACAGCGAAGTCCTCTGCTTGACATGTATGGGAAGTCTATTCCAGAGCATGGGCAGTTTCTGGGTGAGGAACCTGTCCCTCCAGCATGTTCTATTGATTGTGGTAATGTGGTTGAGGTCTCTGGAGCATGTGGTGTGGAGGGATTGGGATTTCTTTAGATGCAGAATTTCTAACAGAGCTGGGTTAGACATAACTTTGTAAGTCAAGCAGAGATCGCCTCTAAGTAGGCGATATGAGATAGAGAATAGCTGGAGTCTTTTGAGTTTGTCCATGTAGGACACGTGTTTAATGCCTAGGATCCTCTTTGTGATGTACATTTGTGGCCTCTCCAGCTATTGCAGGTGTCTAGTGAGGTACATGCCAAATGGGGCATTATACGCAATGATTGGTCTAATGAGGGAAGATTAGAGAGAGAGAGACGATGACCTCTTTCTTCCTGGATGCAAAACCCTTGGTAATGAGATGAGCAACATAGAAGGACTTTCTGACCACAGTGGTGATGTGGTGGTCAAAGGAGAGGTTGCTGTCAACCTGCATCCTCAGATCTCTTATAATGCCTTCAGTGTTCATTGGGCTCCAATTGATGTGGTAATTAGTTGGAACCAAGTTTTTACCAAAGGGGATGTCAACGCATTTTTTAAGACCATGGTTTTGATACCAGTCATTGGTCTCAGTGAGGCCTTTCTGCAGGATGTCTGCATCACTTGGGGAGTTAATAATGGCTCCCAGCTTTCAATTGTCTGCAAACCTGGTCAGCCAGACTCCCTTTGTGTTTACCTGGACTTCTGAGAAATAGATGCCAAACAAGAGAGGACCCAGGACCAATTTCTGTGGGACTCCACTCGTGACTGGTCATCAGTCTGACTTGGAGTCCACTGCTTTCACACTGTGTGTTCTATCTGTGAGCTAATTTGCAACCCACCTAGTGATACAGGGGTTGATGCCTAGTTTTGTCACTCCCCCTTAATGGAAAGGGATGACTGTAGCAGTGTGCCATTCAGTAGGAACAACGTCTGACGTGAGGCTGTGACTGAACAGGGCACACAGATGTGGTGCTAGTTCACTTTAGAAAAGGGTAAAGTTGGCACAGAGTCTGTCGGCCAGTATGTTGGCAATATCTGTTGGCTCAGTATAGGAGGTACCATTGTGCAGTAACTCAGAGCAAATCTGGGTATTGCTGTGGAGGTTCTTGATATAACTATAGAAAGCTTTGTGATAGTTTTTAGTGTCTGCCACAATTCTGCCTTTATAGCTGGCTTTGGAGTTTTTGATGAGGGAGGGGGTGTGTGTGAGATGTGGATTTCCATGGTGATTAGTTTATAGTCGGATCTGACCAAGGAGTGATTTACTATTGGTGTAGAGCAACAGTCACCCATGTTAGTAACAACCAGGTCAAGGATGATGCTTCCTCCAGTGGGGGTCAGAATGAGCTAGTCCAGTGCATTGGAATTGATTAATTCTATGAAGTGTTGGGCCGGTGTATTGGTGCTTGAATACTTTTTCCAGTTGATTGAGGGGTAGTTTAAGTCTCCTAGTATGAGAGTGTTGGGCTGGACCTTGATAGATTCCAGGCTGCTTAGGAATGTGGAGTGAGAGTCTAGGGACATGGTTGAGGATGTATAGCAGTCTATGACCTGGATCACCATCTTAGCCAATGTTAGTTGTAACTGAAGTATCTCAGATGTGTTATGCTGGGCTACTAGTCTGGAGGTGTGCATATCCTTTATGAATATGGAGACACCACCGCCTTTGGAGCTTCAGTCCATGTTTTGGGGCCAAAAGGTGTGGAATGAGTTATAGCCTGGTAGGGCAGGGGTGCTTTCTGCTGCTTTAAACCAGGTTTCCGTTCCAGCACAAATGTTGATGTTCTCCATTTTGAGGAGTGCTTCAAGTGAGTGCATCTTGAGATTTAGACTTCTAGCATTGAGCAGCATAACCCTCAGATTGCATTTATTTATAGCTGTTATGGTGGTAATTTGGCCTTTGGAACACTGCCTAACAAATGCACTATAGGGGTGGCAAGAGCCTTAGCCAGTATTCAGAAACCCAGGGGAGACACATGCAGGTCATCTCTAGTAAAGCATCGAGGTATGTCAATCATGTCATCCCAAGGAGACAGGTACTGTATCCCCTTAGAATGACACCAGAAACTTAGCCAATTGTTGAAGTCAATCATTTTTTGTTTATACTGCGGTATCATTCTGGGTGATGGTAGGATACTGCTCAGGGCTAGGGTGATAACTACCTGGGCCACATAATCCGAGAGCTCCACCATGTCTCTTTTCATGTAGTCCAGGGAAGCGCATCTCAGGTCATTCACACCCACATGGGCAATGACAGAGTCATACCTGTACTTGCTGTGGAGTGACCTGAGTGTGTGTGTTATGCGTTGGATTCTGGCACCTGATAGACAGTTGACTGTTACCTTCTCCTTATTCAACCTGCTGAGTGGGACATCTGTGTGCCTCACTATTGAGTCACCTATGAATTGTGCATTGGTCAAGGTGTTTAGCCTTAGGTTGAGGGGTACACTGTGGAGGTGAGCTATGTATTCTAGTGGTCGAGTGTGCTTCTGTCTTGGAAGTCTCTGCTGTTTGGGTAAATTTCTATTGAGAACCTCCCCAAAGGTGGGTGTGTGGGTTGTGTTTTCATGTGAGAGCTGTGATAGTGGGTATTCTGGAAGGCTATGTGTTCTATATGGTGTGGTGCCGGTGTTGAGTTTCTCCTCTTGACTTGCTAGTCCGGTCTTGGCTGGAGAGTACATAGGTTCCAATTTGGTGATATAAGTGCATCTCTCACAAGTCTGAGTATTGGGAGGTAAGACGAGAGGGTTGTCTGTATAGAAGAGGCAGTTGCTACACAGCCTCAGAATGCCCAAGTGCACCAGGTTAGTAGGAGGAAGCACAGGGAACTGCCTTTAATCATGCCAGGAGGGGTGGTCATAACTAGTAAGTACTGGGGCTATTTCCATGAATAATGAAGAGTGCTGATGGCACTTAGGTGTGCTACAATAATTGCTACAAAAACCTATTGAAGTGCAAAGCAATTAAGCTATTTGAGGTGCAAGAGAGAGAGAGAGAGAGATGAGGAACTATCAAGATCTATGCAAAAAACTGAAGAGCAGACTTTCTGGCAGCAGTAATAGTTTACCTCAGCTCTGCATCGCTGTGCAGAGCTTAAACAAGCACAAACCCATGCAAATGTGGGCTTTTAAACCAGAAAGTTGAAAGGGATGGATAAACTGCCCAAACGGACAATAAACTACAATTTCTAGGCCAGAAACCACTCCTCTGGTGGTAGTTAGGCTACCTAGTGCTTACTACTCCCACTGATAAGCTAGAAGGCTTCCCTCCAACACAGAAAGGCTTTGGGGGGGGGGTCAGAAGCTTATAAACAGTCCTGGATCCACCAAATCTGTATCAGGTAGATAAGTTATACAAGTGGTAAATAAGCTTTGATCTTTTTTTTTTTTTTTTTGTTTTTGTTTTTTACAGAAAAGCAGCTAAAACAGCAGTAAAAACAATTCAAATGCAGTGCAAGCTAGCACACTTGAGTGTGTAGCAATATTAAAGCAAATAAGGATTAAATAAATGCAATTAAATTTAAAAAAATGACTAAAAACAAGTGCAGAAAGTAGTAAATTAGGAAAAAATCAAAATGGAGGCACTTAGAGTATCTCTTTCTCCTTCCTGATGCTCTTGCAGTCTGCAGGATGCCAAAACTTGATCCATGGAGCTTAAACAAGTGCAAACCTGCACTAATGTAGGCTTTAAAACAAAAAAGTTGAAAGGGATGGAAAACTGCCCAAACAGCCAATAAACTACAATTTCTGGGTCAGAAACCACTCTTCTTGTGGTAGATAGGCTACCTAGTGCTTACCACTCCCACTGATAAGATAGAAGGCTTACCTCCAACACAGAAAGGCTTGGGGGGCACAGAAGCTTACAAACAGTCCTGGATACAGCAAATCTGTATAAGGACTCGACTAGTTGCAGTGTCAAGTGGGAAAGAAAATCAAACCAGAAGTAGATAAAAATCAGGAAGGAAGTGAATGTGCCAAAAGCAAAACAAAGAATATAAGGTAGGATCAAATGACGAGGCAAGAAATGTGGAAAATGCATGAATACAGTTGTAAGTATAGAAGTCTCTTAGAACAACCTCATGTTGATCAGGACAGAATGCAGGAATGTTTAAGGACAGGTGAATTTAAACCAGAAGAAGAAAGGTTAATATTGGTGGCCCAAGATAGTGGACTACATTCACATTGGTTTTCAAAGTCCACTGAATATGTGGGAGAAGCAGACAAATGTAGGTTTTGTAAAACAGAATTGGAAACAGTCGCATACCTTGTTACTGGCTGTGATATAGTGATGGCAGAAAAGGTGTGATAATGTGGCAAGACTGTTGCATTGGGAATTGTGCAAATATATAATATTGAAGTGGCTGGAAAACATTGGAAACATGAGCCACAAAGCCTTATAGAAAATGATGAAGTTTATATAAACAAACAGTTGCCCTATGCAGCATGATTGAAAAAGCTAAGACTGTTCTCTGTTGCATACTGCTTTCTCAGGGGCGATCTCTGTCTAACGTACAGAGCCATGTCCAACCCAGAATTATTGGACATGCTCCATCTTAGCAAAACCAAATCTACTCGAGCTACATGCTCTAGGGATATAAACCTCAACACAGCAATGAATAGAACATGCTGGAGGGATAGATTCCCTTCGCAGAGACTTCCCTTACTATGGAACAGGGTCCCGATCTACATAAGACAGAGCCCCTCACTATCACTCTTCAAGAGGAACCTTGATGAGTGGATGGGTAACAGAAAGTTCACACCGGGGATCACACCAACAGCACTACTAGATAGCGGCCAAGGGTACTAGCTGCTAGTACAAGGGTCTAGGGAACTACTAAAGGGGTGGTGAATACTGCACAACATGGCTGGGCTAATATATGCCTTTGGGCAGATAGCCCAATACCAACCTATGAACCTATATTACACGGGATCTCCCATTACCAGCAGTTAAAAAACTAAATGTGAAAAAAACAGATATAGTAGTCCATGAAAAAAAGATAAAAGTAGCATTGATCAGTTCAGACATAACAGATAAACTTAGCAAATAGAATGTAAACCCCTTCTTTGTAAGATGGTTTGCCAAATGGTTCACAAACCAAACACACACTGTCAAAGTGGGTGACTCCACATTAACCAGCATCTCTGTTACCAGCAACATGCTACAGGCATCAGTGCTGGGCCCCCTACTGTTTGGTATATACTTCTCAGAAGTCGAGGTCAAAACTAAAGGGTGTGGCTGACAAAGTTTGCAGATGACTGCAACTAGGTGCAATCCCTGAATCCCCAAATGATGTCAGTATACTCCAGGAGGGTCTCAAGCAGACCAACAACTGGTGTATTAGTTATGGTCTCAACGTGAATTCAAGGAAATGCATCATCATTCCTTTTGGCACAAACAATGTCCCTTCACACTATCAAATCAATAACAATACCCTAAGTGCCCATGAAATGGGAAGGGACCTGGGATCACTGGTTGACCACAACTTAACTTCAACCACCACATGTCTACTATTGTATGGAAAGCTTTCCACATTGCTCACTTGATAAGTAAAGGCATCACCTTGAGAGCAAAAGAAGTTATAACCCCCTATACTTGGCACTTATCCAGCCCATAATTGAGTATAACACTGCATTCGGCATGTACTTTACTAAGCACCTATAGTAATTAGAGAGACCTCAGAGGTTTCTAATAAAGAAGATCAATGGCCTTCAACATGTGCCTTACACGGACCAATTAAAATCCCTGTCACTTTACTCTGTATCGTATAGACTTCTTAAAGGAGACTTATGCCTGGCCTACAGAGCAACCCAATACCCAAACCTAATGAATGTAATGTATATTTGTAAATCAAGGGGGTCTAGGGATACCCATTCCAGGGACTTAAATATGGCCTGTGACTTAAATAGGACATGCTGGAGGGACATATCTATTGCCCAGCAACTGCCACATCTTTGGAACAGGCTACCGATTCATGTGAGACAGAGCACCTCTATGACACTGTTCAAGAGGAACCTGGATGAGTGGATGGGGCACTGCAAATTCTTACCAGGGATAGCACCCACAGCCCTCCTGGACATTGGCAGTCAATACTAAATGCAATCTTGGTTATTGACTAGTATCTCTACAGTATTACATTGGGTTGAAATGGCTAGGCTTAAAATGACCTCTGGGTTGATAGCCTAGTAATCTCCTATGATCCTATGTTCATTGAAATTGCTACACCTAGTGACTACAGTGTCTTATGTACAGAAAGACACAAAGTCATAAAATATCAGAATCTGCAGGCAGAAATGAGGGCAATGCGGAAAAAGGACACCCATACAGCTCCAATTGTAGTAAGACTAACAGGTCTTATAAAAAAGAATTTACAGTCATACTGAGATATGTTACCAATACATTTAACTCTGTATGAAATGCAGAAAGAATCAATGCCAGGCACATTGTGTGTGCTGCAAAGAGCCCTTCTGGCTAACATCAGAGACTGTAACAATACTAATTTCATGAACGTTAATCACACTTTGACTTAGGAATTGGGTCCATTCCTGTCATGGTATTAGAAACCCAAAAGACTTGCAGAAATTAAAAAGGCAGATTATCTACTCTGTTTTTTTTTTTCTCATGGGGATTGCTTGATGTTGGAATAACTCAGCAACCACCTACATTTATAGCACCTTCATGCCCTTATCTTTGTCCACATTTTTGGCACAACTTCCAGTCTTACTTGTACATTATTCTCACAAATCTCCAGTCTCCTCCATTAGCTCTCTTTCCAGTAATAATCTTTGTACATCACAGACACTCATTCAGAGTAACAAAGGCTTGTCTCACTTCCAGGTTTCCAAGATGTAAAAATAATTTCATCACATACATGGAGCTGCATTTATAAATCTAAAGGAAATCCTTCACAACTTATATCATAAAGCCCTAGAACGTCATGCACATTAGCACAGTCTTTCATTTATACCAATGTCTTCATATTGTGAAGAAGTACTATTGTACGTCTCTTGCCATGTCACTGGGATTTCCTGTAATACTGTACTCAGTTATTTACTACAGTTCTACCATCAAAGTGGTCTGGAAGCTAATTAAATTTTACATTTTTCCATGATGTCCTTTTTACCTACTACATTTGCTATACTGATCAGGCCGACATTAATTCTATGTAATGTGTTCTTCAGGTTCTCTGTTTTGAATCTCAGTCACTTCTTCCATGAATGCAACTGTCAGATTGTAATTCCCTCCTGACCCCTTCTCAGCTTGCACAGCCTCAGACTGTTTTCCTTGTCTACATGTTCACTCACCCAGAATTTCCCTTGTAGCACCATGCCATGTGTCTTGGATGTGGGCCTTCAAGTACTCAAGAAGTAGACTGGAATGCTTCTTCTAAATAGACCTTGGAAGTGACAAATTTGATGGGAAGGAAAGAGCTTGTAACTTGGGAGCTGTCTTTCTTAAGGAGGACTGTCAGTGACCCTAGTTGTGTCATCACTACCACCTTGTGTTAATCTGAGATGTCTTGTGAGGTTCAGAGGCATTGGGGTGTCCCCTTGCTCACCCCTTAATAGTTATGAACTGGTCATCAGCCAGCTAGCCTTACAGGCATCAAGAATGTATTTCCAAACTAGAGTGCCAGTAGCCACACAGATGGATTCCCTGCCTCTGTGTCACCAGCAATTCCTCTATGCCATCATGCAAGTTTATACCTGCAGTATGTTATTGCACACATACACCCTGCTAGGCCACTTAGATCTGAAAACAAATTGCTCTTCACTACCTATAAACCACACCTGTCAGCAGGATCCTCTCTGTATTCCAGCTATTTAGCCATCTCCTGGAACACTATCCCCTTATCCCTTAAACAAATTAACAAACTTTCCAATTTTAAGACCAATATAAAAAAAGTATCTGACACCTGTAACTGTACATGCACAACACTCAAAGCAGATGCATAACCACCTGCTCACTATAGCCATGCCTTTCCCACTCTAAATTTACTAACACCTTCATATTTTATTAGGTAGTCATGGCCTAACATCAAAAGAAGCTATAACTTTAATGGCACCATACCACAAACGCGTGCTCTTCTACATATCCAGCCAACACTTACTACTATTTTTTTCCTCTCTTGTGTCCTTCTATAACATTCTCATCTCTCTAATAACACTCTCTCCATTGCTTTAATTTTACTCCCGTTCATCAGTCCTCCTCACCTAATTCTATTCCTCTCTCTTTTGGCAGCAGAATACTCTGTTATTTTTCAAATCCATACATTATAAGAAATATAGTCAGTATTTTCAATAATGATGTATTACTTTGCTTGACATAGGATATCTACTTCTGCATTGTGTTTTCCTACTTGCAGTACATATTGTATTCTTGATCACAGTTTATCCTAGTAATACTTCTGTAAATCTATTGCAATCTGTTTGAATTTTCATCTGTTGTGGGTATTTTCGCCCCTTCTATATAATTACTTATCAACTACTGTAAAATGTTTTTGCTGGAATCTTCCCCCCAACTCATTAACTCATTGTTAAATGTTTTATCTGTTGTGGGGCTTTTCTCCCTTTGTATATAATTACTCAACTAATGTTTAAGTATTTTTTTAATTTGTTGTGGAGCTTTTCTCCCCAGGCCCCCACTAAAAGTGAGACATTGGCTCATTTGGACTTTCCCAGTTATCAAAGGACAAATCAAAATAAGTAAAATAAAATAAAGTGCCTGACTATATTTTGCTTACTGGCTTGCAGATGCATGATATTTCAATGCACTCATTTCACACAAACTGAATTGGCATGAAACTTTGCTAAATCCTATACTGAATCAAAAGATCACTCATGTAGCACATTATCTCTTTCAAGTGGTATCTAGCCATTTACAAAACTTTGACATTCAGTCTATTCTGCCCATTTTTCTGCTTCCCATTCTTGCTGTATACCTATGTGCTTGTGTATTGGTCTGCTCATATCTGATGCACTCTTAACTTCCCTTGGTACATCTTGGGCCATAGACATCCATAGACCTACATTAAGGTGTAGCCATCAAACAGTAAGGCTCCCGAGCACTATTACTATCCCCCTCCACACAAACACTCACACACACGCACACACACACACACACACACACACACACACACACACACACACACACACACACACACAAACTCACACAGAAGCAAACATGAATAATTAAGCACATTAAATGTCAATACAAATGCAACTCAGTGTGTAAAACACTTTTAAGCAACAGTATACAGGTCAGGATATGTATGAGTGGAGTTATTCATCAATCCATACCAGGTGATGCTCCCACATGGACAGATGCAAATGAAAGAAGAAGGTTACGGATTAAAACATATAAGCTGACAACTATAAATTGGGGAATATAACTACAGTCAGAAACAATGTCTAAATTGCCCCATATGGTTTAGAAAAGATGCATACCTTTTCCAGTGCAAATCATTACATCTTTACTGTCAATAAATCCAATGACATCAAGAGACCTTGCAAAATGGGTGCAAATTGTGATTTCACATTGGGGTGAAATGTTTAGGCTTAAGATGACCTCCAGGTCAATAGCCTAGTAATCTCCTCTGATCCGATGATCCTATGAACTGTTGATCAATGCATAGCTACCACAGTAAAAAAAGCATATTCTGCAGCTCATGTAATATGAAGTAACTTGTCCAGTCATTCCAGGACGATCCTTATTGTATTTTGTACCTCACTACTCAGACCATAATTGAACTACAACATTAAGCTATTTATCTTTTATACAGGCTAAGTGAAGCAAACTTGAGAACATACAATTAGTCCTTGCCAGAAAAATCATAGTGTCAGAAAACTAATTATGCAGAAACGCTTTTGGAATTCTCATAATATTTTGCTCAGACATAACCTTTGCTTGAATTATAAAACATTATCTGCTTGAATGTATATGTACATATGTTGGTCGAAGTACCCAAAAGCAAAAAGACATATTATTGAGATGAAAACATTACAATGCTACATAAATGAAACTTTGTAGTGCCAAAACTTGTAATGTCGAGGTACCTATTGTGCATGTCACGTGATAGTGAATAGTACCACTGGCACTGCAGTAGATGGCTTCTGGAGGATGGGACTGAGTGATCTCTTCTGTTTGTCTAAATGCAAAAAAAAAAAAAACTTGCTCCGGAAATGTTTTACTTGTCATATGATAGTAGCACAGTAGATAAATGATTCAGGCCTTTATTGTACTCAGTATATTGAGTGGAAGCTCACTACAGGCCCCTCCCCAAAAAAACTATAATATAAAATTTGAAACTCTTAGTAAAGGTACATGCACAAAAGTCACAGGGTCCTGTCTTTCAAAGACTGTACCTCTGTCACAATTTGAAATTTCATTTCAAAACTTTCAGCTGATAATAACAGATTATTTAGATACAAAACATGCCTATGACTACAAATTTTCCCTCACAGTTTCTAATACGGCATACTTTTGACTTGAATTCCACAGATGTAGCCGCCTGAAAGGATGTTACTCTGCCCATAGCATGTTACAACTTAAAAAAATGTATATAAATTTTCAGGTGAAATTTTTACTTCTGACATAATGATATTTTTTAGTGCTTACATATTCTGGAGACTACTTTTACCTAATCTTTTGTGAAGAGGTCAATTAGCCCCTCCCCCAGGTACAAATCAGCATAGTGCCATAATATGAATGTGCATAAGAGGCCTTTTATGTCTTTTTAAGTAATTTCTTCATTGATTGCAATTATATGACAAATAACTGTACTAGAAAAACTTTGAGACAATGACAAATCCTCAAATCTGAAACATCAAGAAGTTTTTGCAGCAGGTAAACCCCCTGCACCCCTCATGTTGTGGGGGCTGAACCTTCACACCCCATGGTACTTATATATTTTAGCTCCACAATTACATTGCAGTGCAGGAAAGGGAAATTCCCCCTAACCTGCACTATTCTGTGATTTCAAAAATAGCAAAACATGCAGACACACATACATACATACACAAACACACATGCACAACAGAAAACATGTAAAAAGCATCCTCTACCCCCACAAGAAGACAATCCCAAAAAGACATAGTACCTCTAACATAAATCCCAAACAGTGACCAGCTACCATAAAAAAATACACTTAAAAATCTCAACATAAAACCACATTTGATGAAATGTGATCTCAACTTTGGTCACCACTGTACCATTTTATTTAAATAAAAACACTTGGTCTAATGGGGATCCATGTTTAGATCATGGCGGCAGTATAGCCTTCATTCAGGTAATCATCTGAAAAATTTATGCTTAAGCATTATGGTTCCCATGTGTATGCCCAACAGGTCATAAAAGCTAAGGGTGCAATTTGGGTGAGCAAGAACTTTTCACTAACTTGTTCCAGTGATACTATTCCATTCGATACACCTCTCTTGAATTGCATTCATCTGCTTATCTCACAACAGATTTTAAACAGAATGCCCATTCTAGGACAAATGCCTTTAAGCAAACATTCTGTAGTTTATAATTCTTCTTTCTCATTCTCTCCTTTCAGACAGATCTTTCAGAGTCTGGGTTGCTAATTGAACCCATCTCATCTGGGACATTGTCAACGCTTCATAACTTGAACACAGAGATAGCCTTTAGACATCAATTAAAAATTGTCTGCTATGTGGGATCTCTCTTTTTTTGAAGCCTGAGTGACCTAAGAAGAACCTTTCTATAAGATATATGCTAAACTGTGAGTTCCAGCATAAGCACAATAATTTTTACATGAGTTATATGCAATTCGGGCCATACATATTATAATCTTGCTCAGACTGAGCTCTGCTATAGAATATTAAAGGAAACCAAGCAATTATAAATTGTTTTCTCAGCAGAAGACTTCTTTCAAAATAAAATGCAGAGCAGTGTTTTCTCAGGGGTACAGAATCATGAATCTGCCACGTACGGTATTTGTAACTCAAAAACATCAACTGATAAAAACAGCATGGAGACTGTTGCTTTCCAAGGAGAAAAAGAGAGTTCCTTAATTGCATTGGTCTCTGCCTAGACTGACACACATGTGGACATATCAATGGATAGCAGCTCAGAAGTAAAGTATAACATAGTAGCCTGATGTTATTACACAGACACACACACACGCACTCACACACACGCACGCACTGAAAAGTTATTTTTGTCACTAATTGTAAAGAGTCTTTAGTTAAAAGGATTCCCTTTGATAGACCTTGCTTCAACAGAGTGTGTGCGGCATTATGCATGACAAAAAAATTACTTGCAATTGTGATTTATTTCAGAATATTTATTATTTAATGTATTTTCCATCATACTTTTAATCATTGCTCTGTTAAGTATTCTTGGATTTATTTATCAATAACTGTACTAGTGTATCAGCTGTGTTCTAATAAACCAAAACTTGAAATGTAAAATCTGAATGTCAGGTGTACAGGCTAAGACTGCATGTTCTTTATGTTGTGGTCAGTGCTTTATACCAGTTAAAAAAATGTACATAAATAAAAGAAAATAGATAGCACTGCAAATGTTCAATGTCCTTTTTTTTACCCCCCCCCCCCGGGTCCTGTCACCCTTTCTTCACCCCACTGAACTGTCTTTTCATATTCCCTCTGGTCCAGCAGGAGCCTTGAGATTCATTCAGCTCCATGGCTAGAGGGCTTTATCAGCCCATTATTTTTGCAGAAAAGTAAGAGTCAGCAGATAGGAAACAGGCTAGTTTACTAGTCCTAGTATCCACCCCACCCGAGCTCAAGTTCATCACACAGGCTGTTTTGTGCTTCACTAATGTTGTTTACCCATTAGACATATGAACTCCTCCACACACAAGTGCTTGTCAGAGCCAGTCCTCCCAAGTGCAATATGTTGTGGTCTCCTTAACTATCTCCCAAGCTGCCAGGCAGAACTATCTCCTAGCATCCACCTAGGATGGATAAAACAACAGTGATCACTTAGTTCCATCCTCCCCAGACCATCTCCTGTGGTGCCCATCAAACATGAGTTGTCTATTCAAAGTCAGGGCTTCATCCCACTATGTTATTGGATAGGCTGGTCCCTATTCTTTGCAAGCATTAGTTACAAATATCTCTAAGACAATGCCTAGTCTATAGTCTTTCAAAAGATGGGGTTGTGTTGACTGAAATATATATATATATATATATATATATATATATATATATATATATATATATATATAGGTTTTCACCAAATATATTGTAAAAAACAAATTACAATGATGCTTATGACATTCATTTACTGTTGGACTTCTTTGTTTTGTTCATGTAAATATTCTGATACAATTTTATTCTTTTATTTCCATTAGATGTGAACAACTGCATCCGATGTCCTGACAATGAATGGCCAAATGTTAAACAAGATGCATGCCTTAAGAAATATGTGGATTTTCTCTCATTTGCAGAGCCCTTGGGTGCGACACTGACTGGTTCCTCAGTTACATGCTCTTTAGTTACTGCTTCCATCCTCTGCATCTTCATTAAATACCGGGACACTCCTGTTGTAAAGGCCAATAACTGTCAGCTCAGCTACATTATCCTCATTTCCTTGTTTTTATGCTTCCTCTGTCCTTTGATATTTATTGGTCGACCAAATGAATTTGCCTGTCGTCTTCGACAAACTAGTTTTGGAACTATATACTCAATGTGCATTTCTGGCATTCTTGCCAAGACAATTACAGTTGTCATTGCCTTTAAAGCCACACAACCTGACAGCACTTTAAAGAACTGGGTGGGGCCAAAAACACCCTTCTTTATTGTTATCTTTGGATCTTTGCTGCAAGCTATGCTGTGCACTGCTTGGCTGGCAATATCACCCCCTTTCCCTGAGTTGAATTTGAAAACTGAAGAATATAAAATTATACTGGAATGTAAAGAAGGATCCATGATCATGTTCTATTGCATGCTGGGATATCTGGGCATCTTAACAGTTTTCAGTTTTCTTGTAGCATTTCTAGCAAGAACATTACCAGACACATTTAATGAAGCTAAATTCATCAGCTTTAGCATGATAGTGTTTGTTAGCGTTTGGTTGTCATTCATTCCAGCATATCTCAGCACAAAAGGAAAGTACATGGTGACTGTGGAAATATTTGCCATCATAGCATCAGGTGCTGGAATAATCATTTGCATCTTCTTTCCCAAATGCTACATTATTCTCCTAAGGTCAGACTTAAACACAAGAGAGCAGTTAATGGCGATAGCAAAATCTGCTAGGAAATTATAGTTTTTCCGGATACAGTAATACTCATCTCTTTAATTTATGTTCAGATATTTTCTGCTTTATATGCTGATTGTTATTATGGTAAAAAATAGCTGATTGTATGTATTAGGTTTTCATAATAATTTTTATTTTCTAATATAATAAATAAGCTAACTAATATATTTACTCTAATTCACGTGATCAACACATGTTAAAGTAAAAAATTTAAAATAAAAAGAGAGAGAGAGAGAGAAAATGAAAGAGAAAGAGAGAGAGAGAAAGCAACCCAACATCTATAACATACAAGGTTGAAAATACTACTTTCTGGTGTTTACCTTTTTACTATCTGCTGCTGGCAGTTTTACCTGGATTTCAGACATCCTTGTTGTCTACCATGGCACAGCTTACTAGTCCTTGGTTCTTCATTCCACTTGTCACATAACAAAACAAAAAAAATCCAGGCAGCCTTTGCACTGAAGCAGTCTAATAGTATCAGCTGCAGATGGGTGACTCTGCAGGGGTCTATTTCTGATTCCTCGGAATCCTCCCCCTCTTCCTTGGTTTTCTGTGATGTAGTTCCTAGAAACATCATGGATCAGAGGTTAGACATGTCCTCTGCAGCTGTTGGGAATGGCCATGGTGTGCATGGGAAAATCACTTTGGTTTGTCTTTGAGAAAGGAGCAGAGAATGCTTCTTTGCCAAGCTGGTCTGGGATGCCTGTTCTCTCAAGTAATGTAGCTGGCAGGAGTCTGTTTGCTTCTTTGGAGATTTCTTTAAAAAATAATCTGAAAATTAAACATTTATCTTCTTATTCTGTCTCTGTTACTTTACACAGGGATGATTTGTTAGGACTAGCTCAGGGTCATGACCCTTCTCATTCTAGATTTAGTAGCAAGAAAAAATGAATTTTTTTCTCTGAAAATTCCCAATATGATGAATAGGGAAATTAATGTGAGGGAGCAACTTCTGTTTTTTTTTTTTTTTTTTTTTTTTTTGTTTATTTTCTCTTCAGGAAACTTATTCTGACTCTGTGGAGAGTATTTGTTCTGACTGTCCCTTGGAATACTTTTCTTTTTATGAGACTATTTCTAGGATGACCTAACTGATGTTCAACATGCACAGTGCCTTAATGGCATATGTTTGCTGGTGCCCAAGTGCCCTCTCTCTAGCAGTCTTTGAGAGCTTCAGTCTCCTCCACCTGCATGTCTCTGGTGTGAAGGACCAATCAGCTGCCAGAACAGGATAGTCCTTCACAGTCACAGACAGCAGCCCACTGTTTTATTCTTGTGTCATTGGAAGAGAAGGATCTCCAAGAAGACTACCTTTCTCTGAAAAATTGATCACTGAACCTCAGATAAGAAACCCTTTGGGTTATATTATTCCTTCCTCTGTCTTTCTGCTTCTAAATTCTTTATCCCATGCATAGGACCTGTAGAACAGAGTGTGTGTTGTAACTTTAAGAAGCATTTCAATGTGAGGGCACATGCATATAAATAGAAAGCACATGCAGGCAGCACTGCCATTTTGAGAGAACAGCCAGAGTGTTAACATATATGAGTGCAGTAGTCAGTCTGTTTATAAATTTATTTAAGTAAGTTACTAAGCCTTAATCCTGATGAGTTGGTATACAATAAAGCTGCTTAAACCGAACCCGCAACTGTTTGTTTTATCCTGACCGGATGAGTGACTGGAGCATTCAAATTATCTATGCTGGATCCTAATTATTCTCATTAGGAGTAATAGATAATTATCTATGATGGGATGGGTAAGGGCAAACTCTAAGCAAATGGGATAGTTAATTCAAGCACAAAAAGGGAAGGTGGCTAGGTTTAAAATTACCCTCAAGGGCAGCTTGTCTATTACTTACCTAACAAGCTATAAGTGCACAGGTATGTATGTATATGTAAAGTAGCTGACAATCACATAAGAGCCTCATTCAACAAGAAAAGCACATTTAGTAGAACATCAACAAAAGAGACAGTTGACAGCTTTAAAACATCTTAAATGGTTTATATATGATATCTACCTATCTATCTTTTTATCTTTATACATACACACACACACAGACACACACAGACGCGCGCACACACACACACACACACACACACACACACACACACACACACACACACACACACACACACATACAATTTATTTTTAAATCATACCTAGTCAGCCACACACATCTATTTTCTCTGGAATGGTGAGTTTGCAAATATATATTTTTCAAGCTAAATGATATTGATTTTGACTGTGAATTATAAATGAGTTTGATGTGTGTGTATGAAGTATTCAGAACTGTTACTATGGGGCTTCAGAACCTGATGTCATAGTAGCTCTGGAAATAAACAGTTTTGATTTTGGAGAGAGAATTTTTAAATAAAGAACACGGAGAGTTTGAGAATGAGTTCACCAAGAAAGGAATTAAATGTCTTGGGGACAAAAGGAAGCACTGCCCCTTTTTGTTAGTCAAATGTCTAAACTGATGCAAATTATTTTAATGAGACAATGAATGTGAATACATTGCAAAGTATTGTTGTCAGTTACAAACTACTGAGTTATGGACTTGCTGCTGAGAACACCCAATTTAAACATAGACTTTAACTATCTTTTGATGCTGTTTCATCTCCTTTGTTTTAATTCTTGCTTATGTATTTTTACCTCTTAAAACTGCTTAGGTCTGGTATATTACATAAATAGCTGGTGATTAGTTTATACTTATTGCTAACAGTGATAATATTATAACAATGATGACCTAATATATCGCTACTAATTCTTTAAGGGTCTATATCATCAGATCAAATGTTGAAAATCTTGAATGCCCTAAAGAGCAAAAATGCCGGAACTCGAACTCCACCCCCCCCCCCCTGCTAAATATATATTCCAACTCTGAGATTGCACTGCAGTAAGAAAAGGGCAAATATTCCAATCTTCGCTGTACTGTGATCTTAAAAAAAGCACTTTGAGTTCCGGCATTTTCACTCTTTAGAGCATTCAAGATTATCAGCATTCGATGTGATGATATAGACTCTTATTTAATAACTATTAAAAACATGAAAACTGACTTAGTTATGTGGAATAACTAATTGTCTCTTTTCTTTTAGAGAGAAAACAGGTTTATCTGCCTTGCCCACTAGTTATGTGTCACATCTTCCATTCCATTTACTGTCAGTAGTGCTGCCCTCTACATCCTCTCCAGCATAGGAAGGATGTAAAGCCTCTTGGACTTTGCACACCACTCCAGCTGTGGCCTAACCAGTGCTTGATAGAACAGTATTGTAACACTCATACCTCCTGATTCCAGCCCAGGGCATAAGTACTACAACATATAATGTGTCTTTGCAACCACCATTTTACACTGAGACTAGTTCTTTAGGTTTTGCATAAACTGTCCCAACTTCACACTTGGGATAGTCACGTAGGTTTTCCATAACATTAACCCCAAGTGCCTTTTCCTTATATAGATTCTTTAGCCAAACTTCTCCAAATGTATACTTTTCCCATGGAAATTGATTCCTGATATGCAACATTGTAAATTTGGATGAGTCAAATAACACTACCACCATTTTTAACTCATCTGCCTGTTTACCAACAAATCGATGATCTATGCATCCCATTTATCCCATGCGGGATCAAGAAACATCTTGACCACATTTTTTTCCCTAAAAAATACTACCTTTTAAACCATTAGTTTAATCTCCATAGGTACAAATTTACACCTTATACTGTGTTTTTGGTACTTAATAACCTTGCTATTATAGGAAAAGAGACTGATTCAATTTTTTATTCTATTCTGAGGTCACAAGTACAATAAATGTGTGTGGTGGTGGGGGGGTAACACATAACTCTGTGAGATACTAGTCTCAGTGTTCCCACAAGCTGAGCCCCATGGCACTTAGATATGAAGCTCCAACTAGACCTCAGGCAATCCTTGTTCATCTAGTGGCAGAGGGGCTGCAAAGAACAGCCAGGGAAAAATGGGAGTTACCATCCAAAGCCACCCCACATGTCCTACTGGGAAAATGGCAGCTCATCTCAGTGTAGTGTAAAAACTATAGAAGTACAAGTGTATCACCTGCAGCAAGGAGCCAAGCATCCCCATGCCACATAGCAGTGATCTACTTGGGATGAGGTTGCACAAGTATGATAGCAGACATGCACCTTCTAAGAGAAGTGATTGTAGAGCATGCATGCTTCCAAAAGGAGGATTGGCCAGGCTATAGGACTGACAGATTAACCTTCTCCTAATAACTGACTCTTGGCTCCACTAGGTAATGACAAAGCTAGAGCATGAAGTGAAAACCTTTGAGTATGTCCTGTTGATACCCCTAAAAAAGGAGTTTTTACTGAAGCTTCCCCCATTCCCTGCTTTGTAACCAATTATCTACTGCTCTGTATGGTCTGAACTCTCATCACTCTGTCTCATAATCACTAGCAAAGTTGCTGAAATTCTATCAGATCACACTCGCAGTGTTAACTGTGCCTACCTTTCTGCTGACCCATTTACAGAACTCAGTCATACCAAGCTGCTAAGATCTAACTTTTATGAATCTATTTTACAATTTAGTAAGCAGCGTGTTTTATCACAGACACACTGAAGTCTTGATTCCAGTATTTTTTCTATAATTGTTCCTAGTTTTAGACTTACTGTCCATTATTTTTTGTGTGTATTTTTTGCTCTTTTTCTGTAAAAGGCTGTCACAGGTATCTGCTTTCCATTTTCTAAGACTACAGTATGACCAGGGTACATGTGGTGAATAGTTCTGTTTGGATGTTTATTATCCATGCTCTTAAGGCCAATTTAAAGATTCTCTGCAGGTATTTTCCTTCATATCTTTTGCCAGAGTCCAATATCCTCAGTTGTCTCTTCTGTTTATCCTTACATAACTCCTGTATTGCTTTCCTAAATTAGTATACTGAATTCTTCTCCTTTTGCTAAACATGACTGCAAAATATTTACTTAGAATTTTCTCTACATCTTTGGCCTCCTTCTACATTTTCACTTCCTAGTGTCTGCCAGTGCCTTCAACATAGCCTGTTAGTGCCTACAGAACATTGCCTTCATTCTCCTAATATCTGTGGTTTTCTTTCACACTCTTTATTCTTTTCTCTCCTTTTTCTAGACTTCGCATATTATTCTGCAGATCCTGACTTTGTTCTTCCATCTTCTTCATCTACCTTTTTTGTATAATGACATTATTTCTTACGTCCACATTAGAACTGTTGTTTTCTTCTACTTGTTTTTGACTTACTGACTTTTCCTAACCATTTTACATATCTTCCCAGACTGCCTTTTTAAGCTTTTCTATGGTTCCCTCCAACTTTGCTCTCATTCTTTTTCCTGGATCATTAGTTGAGAACTCACTTATTCTAGAAATAGATCACAAAAACTATACCTACCAGTGGCATTGAACATAATATTTAGAAATCTAAAGTAGAGTATCTGTAATCCCTATGGAGCATGAACATTTCTTTATTAAACTCCTTTATATAAAATTATGAACATATTCCCAGAGATTTATTAACATTATGCCCATGTCACACCCAAGTTAACAGGATTGTCTGTGTTTGCATGACGAGCAGCATTGCTAATCAAATATGTATGCAGCCAAGGGGCAAAACATGATGAGAAGCCTCTCCTTGAGACCACAGAATAGGTTTGTGGTCAGGTCATGCTAAGCAACTGCATGATGCAAACAGAGTGTGCATAACAAACCACATATTCTGAAGTGGGTGTGCATGCACAGGTCAGTAGTGAGGATGTAATCAACAGAAATAGATAAACAAGAAGCAATGAGCAAGGGAAACAAACAAACTGACAATGAAGCATAGTGTAGGGATCATTAACTGAAATCAAAGAGATGATGAATATTACTTTTGTAATTGAAATTTACATAAACACTCATGAAAATGTTCTGAATTAAAGATTGTGAAGGACAATATGGCCACTTAAGACCTTTCAAATTATACACATTTATACCTCTTAACCTGTCAATGCAAGAATCCTGGACAAACATACTAACAGAGTGGGGACAAAGGCACAATATTAAGGATAGGTTGCAAATATTCCTCCTATAGATTATGAACCTGGATAGTTTAATAACTGTGGAAATAATGTGCATTTTCTGAAGAGTATAAAGTTAGAAACAGGAAAGGCCTATCATCAGTGACTGAATTCAAGGAAATGCCTGACATCCACAAATGTTCAAAGGAACAGGATCTAACTTTTTATGGCACAAAAAAGAGGACAAGCTGTGAAACTCATAGTTGAGATGTATGTATATAGAACATGTGGGATATATCAATCATAAGGCAGTAGTGTGATGCAACAATGTGTATATACATAACATGAACAGAGTTAATAAGGCATAAAGATGGGTTAGAAATGGAAGATGGTTTGCTCTAAAACAGGTCAGTGCAACAATGCAGTTTATATACTATTATATCAATGGTGAAGTGTTCATATCAGACCCGGCAGAAGTCATATTGCAAGGAGTCACGGAAACACAATTCATGAAATGTTTCACATGTGCAGGTGTATTGCAATAAAACAGAGCAAGTAAAAGACCTCAAGGGAAATGAACCAAGGACTACCACATAACAAATTTGCCATACGAACACCTTAACAAGGGTAGCCAGTGAAATAGTCATAATGTAAGTCCCCAGAACACATTACACATCCTTGCAGTTATACACGGATGATGTATCATCAGGGTTGGGAGTGTGGCTTAATGGCTAAGGTGTTTGCCTTACAAACACAAGGTGCAGGGTTTGAGGCTCACAAGGGATAATTGGCTAGGCTTAGAATGGCTAGCAAGGGCAGTCAGCTTAGCACTAAACTATGAACTATGAACTATGTACATAACTGTTAATCTCACAAATCCCCCAGCTGGCCATCACAACAGTGAGAATCCAAGTAATTAAAGTAGTTTAAGACAATGAAAAAGTAATCCACATATTGGATACAATCATAACAGAATAGTTAACATTGTGAGGAATGTAAAACAGGAGAGCAGGAAATTAGACCAAACTAGGGATGACATTGACCCCTTGTCAATATCACTGACATGTTTCAGACCACTGGAGTAGCAGGGCATGCTACAGCATAACTGGGAGCAAAGGTGCAAAGGTGAGTGGAATAGCATGTTGGAAGAGTACGGTATAGTTACTATCAGACATACAAAATGCACATAACTGTGTTTGAACCCTTGACTTTGTTAAAACATATATTCACAAGAATGGATTATTAGCAAGGCATGCTAACAGAATATTTAGGAGAGAGAGAGGTGCGAAATACATTTCAGATAAATTACCAGCCTGACAACAGATAAACAAAATGCAAATGGCTGAGTTTGAATTCTTGACTGTGCAAAGATAAATTCACAAGAATAAGATAGTAGCAAGGCATGCTAACAGAGCACTGAAGAACACAGAAAGAAATATATCTGGGAAATGCATTTTAGGGTACTACACTAGGTGATATCAGACAAACAAAATTCACTTGCCTGGTTTCAAAAGCATTACGTTTGACATTGATAATGGAATTTCATTGAAATGACTATAATATGCCACAGCAGACAGTGTTCAGAAGAGGTATGATTACACAGTAGATTTGTACATTTAGAATTATTACAGAAAAATGCTGTATGTGCAGGGAAAATATGAATTACATGGATGATAAGTGAAAGCCAACAACCAATGTATGATGTCAGTGAGGCAGAGAATCTATGAGATGGACATAATATACTAGCACTGTTTTATGTTTATGTGGTATTATTACCATACGATAATGACAGTTGTCAGTATTCCACAAATGAGAGAAGATTAGATTTATACCCTGCATGCATAACCAACATTTCCTGAACTGTGTTCTAGCTAATGACACTACAGAGCATGTTACGGAACTCTTCTCAAAATTTGTGCATATGGAGGAAGGTCATCAGGAGTCTGTGTGTGAATGAATACAGCCATGGTAAAAAGTGAGCACAGCACTTAGGGGAGCAAACACCACTCCTGTAAAAATGGCATATCCAAGCAGACTTTATCACAACACAGCTGTGCAATAAGTCATAATTGTCTATTAACAACTGTTTTGTGAGTTTCTACAATGTACACTAGATGATATTCAAACCCGTGCCTACATAAATCATGATTGCATAATATGTGAATTAGCTACTGATGCCACAGAAAATTTTACGCACATACACACATACATACAGATATTTTAAGCATGGGCATTAATGCCCTTCTAGCCTGCCAATATACCAAAATAGTTATTCCCATAATAAGCGTCCAGGCTATTCTTAAAAATATCGAAACTAGTGTTTACGTAAATGTAATTTGGTAGTCTGCCCAATGCATCAGCTGCTCTCTCTAACAGAACCAATTAGTACACTTCTCATTCCTATAGAATCTTCTACATAGGTTGTCTTATGATTCTCTAGAACTTTTTGATAACACCAAACATTCCCAGAGGTAGTTGTCTCTAAATGTCCTATATATTCCTGAATAACATCTCCTCATAGATATCTATATGAGATACTGTACAAGTTCAGATATTTTAGTCATTCATAATAACTTAAATTTACATATCCTTTGATGCCCTTGGTATATTTCTTCTGTACTCTTTCCAGTTTATTCATGCTTGATTTCTTATAATGTTTCCATACTGTTATTCCATACTCAAGTTTGAGTCTAATGTAATTAATAAACAATGACTTTATCATTTCTGATTTCCTAGCCTTCTTAATTTTTTGTGCAGCCTGCATTTCTATAATTATCATTAACCAATTGGCTGATATGATTAGAAAAACTCAAAGCTGGATCTACCCATATACCCAGATCCTTAAATGAATCTATAGTTTCACTCACTCTGTGCTGTATTAAATATTCACCCTTTTGTCTTACAAATCTCATATGCTTAGTTTTTGGTGTATTTATCAGCATATTATTCTCCTGTGCCCAAATGGTAAATTTAGTCAAGTTATTTGCAGGCATGCCCTATCTGTACCACATGTAATCAGTTTACCCAATTTCAAGTCATGTGCATACAGACTGCAGAACACTTCAGATGAAAAAGATAGGTCTGAAGAATATCTAAAGAAGTATGGGCTAGGACAGAGCCCTGTGGGACACCTTGATAGTAAACAAGAATTTCTCCTGTCCAATTGCTCTATGATACTTGCCATGCATAGGTGCCGGTAGCTGTTGAAGACTGGGGGGGGGGGGCTGAGGGTGAGAGGGGCACTTAGTGATTGAAAAAGGGAAATTTTTTATAACTATTTACTACCACAACTTAGGTTCACTTGGAGGACTATTTAAGCTTAGCCAGTTTCCTTTTGGTGCTTGAATTAACATTTTCTGATTGGTGTTACCTATCCCATGGCTGATAATTGTATATTAACCATAGTGAGAATAACTGTGATCATTCCATAGATAATTTGAGGGCACCCATATAAGGGATGCAGCATTTAGGAACTACCTCTATCTATTAGTGGCATGATGGGCAATCCTGGAGTGCATTTTCTATTACCCATCCTTAGATCCAACTTGCATTTAAATATGGACGGATAAGCTTTGTTTTATTTTTATGGATAGTCTGTTCTGGAACAGTGGTAGCTTCTGTGATATATATCCATCTCTCCACAACATTCAATTTAGATACCTGGATTGAGTATTTCTGATGCCATTTGACTTGCTAATATTCAGTAGGTCCATCTGCATTAGATCAAAGTATGCCTTGTATGCCAGGCATGTCACCTCTAAGCACTTTGTAGGATACTGAGTATAGTAATAAATGTTTGAAGTGGTCCATGTAAGACTTATTGTTTAGGACTTGTATTCTTTTAAGTAAGGTATCTCTGAAGGTATTCCAACTGTTGCATGGGGCTGGACAGATACATGCCAAAGTGGGCATTATTGGAATTAGCTAGTCCATTCCCACCATCCCCACCTTCTCTGTGCCATCTCCTTCATGGCCGAGGCCAGCTAGTCACATTTGTGTCATCTAGAGCAAAAGTCAGAGATTTATCCCTCTGCCAATGGAGCTGGCAGGGTTGAAGTATGCTTAACTATTTTTCCCTCAAGGGTGTTGTATTGTTGAGTATAGAAAAGAAGATGAAGATGAATGTAGTTATTTGTTCAGTCTATGATAGGAAGAGAAACCATAGGTGTCCAGTTAGCCTTTTTGCACAACTAATCCAAACTTTAAAGGAAGAAGTTCCTCATATCTGTAGCATAAATAGTTTTAGCTGAAGACTAAGATCTGTTGTAACCAAACTATAAATGCTGTTGAACAATCAGTAAAGGAGTCAGACATGATATCATTAGCCAGTAAGCTTTGAGGAAACTCTGAGTTTAAGGAAGTAAACAGGAGAAATCTGGTAAATTAGTGCATCATTTCATTACCACTGAAGCAAAATCAGCTGTATTGCCTATGGTGAGCATTTACACAGGCTAATTACTGGGCTTGGCTAGTAAGTAAACAAATCAGTAAGTTATATGAACAAGACTGGAGAAGTTGCACGGTATTCCTAGTGAAACACAAAAGGATCAAAGATTTAATTTCACTTTCTTGGAAATACAAGACTAGGAAAAGTAAATGGAGTATGATCCTATACCATACTGAAGCTGTAGGCTTAGCTGAACATATCAACGGACTGCTTAAAGATCAGGTTTGAAAGAAAAAGATATGGTGAAACTCTTTACAGATGATCACAAATGTTTTCTCAAGAAGCAGATCAACAAGAAAACTAGACCAAGAGGAGACCAGGGAATCTCCTCTGTACCTGCATATAAACTATATAGTGCGGGCGGCGCAGTGGTGCAATGGTTAACATTATCACCTCACAGCAAGAGGTTCTCTGGTTTGATTCTCGGCCGGGGTGCCTTCTGTGTGGAGTTTGCATGTTCTCCCTGTGTGCGCGTGGGTTTCCTCTGAGTACTCCGGTTTCCTCCCACATTCTAAAGACATGCAACTGAAGCATTTCTCCCCAGGCCTCCACTGAAAATAGGCTCTGTGTAGCCTAGTCGGACTTTCCTGGTCAACAAATGTTAAATAAATAATATAAATACATAAAAATATATACCAAGTAATATCTGCGTTATACAGTCTGAGAGACTGCAACAGATTCTATTTGTTCAAAGTTGGTGAATACTAAGCAAATATTTCTATGGCTTTATGTAAGGTAAGGACAACAAGTACCAACACAAACAAAAGTTGTAGTCTTGCTTTGGTGAAAATTTACAGTATCTCCCTCCTGGCAATGGGGACAATCCAGTTTGCTGGACTGAACGTAGATTATCAAATTAGACTGGACACAGAAACAGGAAATGATAACAAAACTTAACTTCACTTTATCCACACAACTACTGAAAAAAAGACATGCATTAGTGAAACTTTGTCTTCATCAAGATGCACAAATAATGTTGCAGAAATACAATTTTTAATATATAGTTGGTAGCTAAATTTAGATTAGAACCTCTATGCAAGTTGATACCAAGTATGTTGCTATTTCTACAGGACCTAGAAATACAGTTCTGGCATTAACTGACAACACTAAACACCCCCCTTATTATCCTCTTCAAATATTGTCATTTGGAACATAGAGCTTTCGCAAGCTCTCTCAAGACATAATCTTCAAGAGCCTTATGGCTTTATCACATTGACATCCATTCAGAATGATGTTTCAAATGACAAAGTCATCCTTGAGTGTGATTTGTATTAAAAATGACATCTTCATTGTTATGATCGACCACCAAATCGATATCAATAAAGAATAACGATGACAAGGTCCAGAAATGCAAAAGAACTTTTTAGAGTTACTCAGCAGATTTTTATTTACATAATTTAGGGAAGAATAAATAACCTTTTTAGCAAAATGCTATGAAACTATATAACTTTACCTCCCAACCAGCCTGTGATTAACACAAAACAATAGCAAGCATATAACTATATGGGTCTACTTCATTTGCCCGAACTTCCAATTGCCTGACATGCATTTGCCCAACCTCATTTGACCGAAATATCATTTGGCCGACATTTCATTTGACTGACACTTCATTTGACCGACAAGTATAATTGGCAAGAAAATGGGATATGCCCCCTTCCCCACTGTAGTGTGACCCTGGAGTTAGAATATATAGTTGGGGGGGGGTGAAGTCCCCCACTTTCTTTTGTTTTACTAAGCAATATTAAAGCAAAACTAAACAATATAATATGAAATTAAGTGGGGGGCTTCGCCACAACCCCCAGCCCCCCACACCCCCCCAACTATATATTCTAACTCCAGGGTCACACTACACTGGGGAAGGGGGCATATCCCATTGTCTTGCCAATAATACTTGTCGGTCAAATGAAATTTAGGTCATTTGGTCTCGGGCAAATGGGTGTCGGGCAAATGAAGTAGACCCAACTATATACATGCCATGGGTTTCAAATGTAAACAGTAGACCAGAGCCTTAAATTGTTCTCTCAACATTCAGTTGAGACAGTACAAGATAAAATTCAACCATTCATTGTTGTTGAGTTACATCCACTGCTGGTAGGGACCCTATGAGCAGCCAACACCACTCACAGAGGTTACTAGTCAAGCAAGAGAACAGAAGTGAATTGAAAGGCCTTTTTCCATGTCACAGCACACACACATGCACACACACACACACACACACACACACACACACACACACACACACACACACACACACACACACACACACACCTTACTGTGACTATGCATAAGAGAACCTGATTACTGTGACTCTGCATAAACGGACCTAACTACTTTGCTTACTGTGACTCTCCATAAATGGACCTTCCAGCCTGCATAAAGAGCACAGCCAAATCGGACCTTCCTTTGCATAAACGTGGTGCACAGCCACAAACCAAAATGCCTTCCTTCCAGCCTGCATAAACAAGAGCACAGCCAAACCAAAACGCATAAATGGACCTTCCTTTGCATAAATGCAGAGCACAGCCTTGGGGGAAACCAAAATGCAAAAACAGACCTTCCTTTGCATAAATGCGTAGCACAGCCTTGGGGGAAACCAAAACGCATAAACGGACCTTCCTTCCAGCCTGCATAACCAAAATCTCTTGCATAAATGGAGCACAGCAACCAAAACACACATCTATTTTTACAGGAAACCAAAACACATAAAATCTCTCTTTACTGTGACTCTGGCAGCAGGATTGACAGCCTGCATAAATGGACCTTCCAGCCTGCATAAATGGACCTTCCAGCCTGCATAAGCATAAATGGAACATGGATTGATGTGATCAGGAATGCAGCAGCAGGCTTGATGTGGAACATAGTTATTTCAGCGCACTTTTGTGTTTGAATTTATGTTAGCATGCAATGCATGCATGGGTCTGCCTATAAGTCTTAAAGCTGTAAAAGTGGGGGGTGCTCCCTCCCCCTCACGCTATGGTTCCAGCACCTATGTTGCTATGTCCTATTTGTAAGCCATACATCTATTCATCTTATAAGGAATTTGTCAAGACCTAGTTGTTCTAATTTAATGATTAGTGTTTTGTATATGACTCTGATGAATGCTGAAGTTAAATCTAAATAAATTACATCACAGTACATGTTACAGGTGGTAATAGATTTATATTCAGCATATGCATTCTGTTATATGTTTCATGTCCCATCCTTTCCATTTCTGACAATAACTTATTCAATATTACTTTCCCCATTATTTTTCCACAACATGAAAGTAGACTTAAGGGTCTGTATGACTCTGGGTTTGTCCTACTTCCCTTTCCCTTAAAGACAAGTTTAATAAGTGCATGCATTTAGTCATGAAGAGCCCCCATATTTATACATCCTAGAAAATAATAGATATAATGGTACTATAAATTATTTCTTAGGTGTTCTCAGGTCATTAGTACTAATTTTGTCTCCTCCCTGTGTTTTGTTCGGATTCTGTTTGCATAGTTCTTTTTCAATTTAATCTAATTTTATTTCAGCATCTGAGGTTACCTGGATGTCACTAGGACAATTTATCATGCCCCCTTTGTGGAGCCACACTGTTTTGCATAAGATTTTGTAAATATATCTATAATCTGTTGTGCCAGAAAATAAATTTTAGAATCTACATACCATTTATCAATTTGTATGTTTTTTATTCCTTCCACATTTTATGTATCTATAACGGGCCGGATTCACGAAGGCTTGCACGGAGTCTAAGAGTAGTGCAAGACTCCATGCAGCCTTCGCGATCCAGGAACAGCCCAAAGTCCGTGTAAGAGACAAGCTAAAACGGCTCTTACACGGAGTGGGCGTGGATAAGCTAATCACCTCACTTGCAGCCGAATAGCATGCAAATGAGGATGATTAGCGATCCAGGAAGCCCAGAACAGCCCGTGTAAGAGCCGTTTTAGCTGCAGAAATGTACTCAGTTGACAACTGAGTACGTTTCTGCAAAAACTGCAATGGAGCCATGTCAGCTCCAAATAAAGGGTGCATATGTGTCAGGCAGCATGCCAATGGCCAAATATGTGGCCATTGGCAAAGTAACCTGATGCAAATATAATAAAAATATAATTTTTTTTTCGGCGATTGCCGATGTTTAAACCCAGCGCAGCCCAGCGCAAACGGGCTGCACTGTATAAAACATAAAAACAAAGGTTTTAAATCCACAAATGTGGGTTTTATGCAATACATGGAATGTCAATGCAGGGACCAGCAGACCAAAACCAACATGGCCACCGTGTAGTGGTTGCTAAGGGGGGAAGCTGAGTCTAAGAGATGTAACTAAGCATTAGTAGGCAATCTGATGCAAATGAGTGTTAGGATACTAAATTCCACTGTCACATAGCAAATGAGCACAGTCTGAGTAGTGTAAGAGTTAAAGAAGGGGGAGGAACAGAGTAGGAGATAGGTGACACCACAGGGGGGAATGGTAGAAAGAAATGCAGTTCATTGGAGGTCAGAGTTACATGACAGATGTCAGACAGATATCATGGAAAGAGGTGTGCCACTAAATAAGCATGAGAAAGTCAAGAAATGGAAGGTGTACACTGTTGCCTACACCAAAGTTTCTTGCTGGATGTGTATGTGCACATGTGCGTGCCATGAAGCGCGAGTAAGGCAGTGTGCGCGCGTGTAAGGCAGGGTGCGCGCGTATAAGGCAGACTGAGCATGTGGGAGCGTGTTGGGAGATGTTTAACACCGTTTGCATGGGCGTGCACGTGTTTTAATCCGAATAAGCATATTCTGAACTGTGTAAGTATGTGTGCACGCGTGTAAGCCACTGTGAGCGTGTTTCTGCTGGTTTACACACGGCTCCACCCTGAGGAAACAGAAAGGAAAAAGGAAGCAACAGATTTAGTAGGAAGCTAGCAGGGAATACTGCTGGAGCTAGCAGGTGAAAACAATTAGATGCAGGCAAGTACACAGGCAGAATAGTAGCCCAGCCCAGCACTTAAAACTCTGCAAACAGCAGTGCGGGATGTTTCTCTCAAGAGACACTGTAAGACAGGAGTTAAGTTATCAGAAGTGAAAACTGAAAAAGCTGAACTCAGAGCAGAAATGTTAGGGGCTGCCATAGCTGTAATAATGAGACATAGGTGACTTGCTGAGGGTGGTGACAATGCAGATGCTGCCAGACAACCCACAGTGAGGAGACGGAGAAGAGTGTACAGGCCCAGGGTCACCTACCACGGGTTACATGAGCTGGAGATAGTAGAGCGCTATAGAGTGGACAGAGACCTCCTGCAGCAAATAGTGGAGCTGTGCAGGCCATGCCTCACACACAGAACCAACAGAGGGGAACCCATCCCAGTGGAAACCAAGGTATGTGTTGGCCTAAGAATACTAGCAACAGGTACCTTCCAGAGACCAACTGGTGATATGATGGGGATATCACAGGCATCAGCCTCCAGGGTACTGCACCAGTTCCTGGATGCCATGTCAGCACATGTCGGTAATCATGTATATTTCCCCAATGCCCGTGAGGTATTGGCCAGCAATATGCATCTCTTCCAGCAAATAGCAGAATACCCTGAGGTAGTGGGTGCAATAGACTGCACGCACATATGCATCAAAATACCAGCCGGTGAGCGGGGTAGGGAATACATCAACTGCAAGGGCTTCCCCTCCATCAACTGCCAGGTCGTGTGTGATGCCCAGGGCATAATAATGAATGTGTGTGCTGGCTGTCCTGGGAGCTACCACGATTCCCACATCTGGCATTTGACGCAGCTGTACCAGACATTTGCCAATGGGGACATCCCGCATGGATACCTAGTGGGGGATGCAGGTTATGCACTGGAGCCGTGGCTGATGACACCCATCAGAAACGCACACACACCTGAACAGGAACGCCATAATGAGGCACACGCACAAACACGTAATGTAATAGAGCGTGTGTTTGGGCTGCTCAAGTCATGGTTCCGGTGTCTGGACACATCTGGTGGAGCCTTGCAGTACACACCAACTACATGTACCCAAATTGTCATGGTATGTGCTATGCTACATAATATGATCTTGCGAAAACAGCTGCAGCAGGACCAGCATAGGGCCGGGCCAAACAGCCCCCCACCATTGCCAAGGCCATCACAGGCAGAGTGTGACTCGGAGGAGGAACAACCTGAGTCTGCCCCAGTAGGCAGAAGGAGGCGTGCCAAGTATGCCCTGGCCTTGGCAAAGAGGCAACGCATAGCACATACACTGGCTCAGTAGGAACCCTGGGAATGATACCCCTCTCTGACTCACTCATATAGTAACAGGGATGCCTAACATGACACAACCTGCTCTCAAACATGTACAGGGAAGTGTAATATGCGCATCCGACAGAGGCAGCCCTGCAGCACCACCTGAGGCATGAATGCTATGTGTTAAGTAATGTAACACCATGTACTATATGCACACCTGAGGACCCTGACTAACATCCTACCCTCACCAAGCATCAAGCCATAACATGACAATGAGATGATCAAGTGCAATAATTGACTGAAGTATTGCAGTTAGTCAAAGGGGATCCAATGTGTGCCAGTCTGGGATGACATGCTGAGCATGACATGATGCACCACCTGCTAGGACTGGCGTGCACCTATCAGTGCAGGCCGTATGGATACTGGCAAAGGCTGTTGTTACCCACAGTGTGCCCTGAATAGGTAAGGCTCAAAACACAAACCTATCTCCATAGGTATCAGAAGGGATAAGAATAAGATAAGGGATAAGTCGAAACAGCAAGATGCATGCAGTCTAAACTCACCCAGTATGGAGAATGTTGATATCTGCGCTGTAACAGAAAACTGAGTTAAGGCTCACAACAGCACCCTAACACTACCAGGTTACACCTCGTACTGTGCTGTACAGCCTCAAAACATGGAACAAGCTACAAAAGGAGGGTGACTAGCAAGAATTGTCAAGGATAACCAAACCCCCATGTTGGTACCACAACAAAAAGCAGCATGGACTAGCCATGGTCAAGTAACAGTGGCTAAAACTGCCCCCCAGTTTATAGCCTGCTACAGACTACTGTCCCAACACCAGGAACTGCACCTGGCCTATGCTGGAATACATGAATATATCAAGTCCTCCAAACCTCATTATATTGGGTGACTGAAAATACCCAGACATAGACTGGGAGCATTATACTAGCTCCAACAGTGTAGGACAAAAGTTCATAGACTCCATAAACCAAAAGGCCCAGGAACAATGTACCACTCCCACAAGAGGGGTAAGCATACTGGATGTGATAATCAGCAACATGGGTACTGGATGGCAAGATGAGAAGTGTATTGCTCACTGGTAAAACCAGACCATAGAGTAATCACACTGGATATACAAATCCTGACCACAGTCCCTGGCCAGAAAACCACAGTGGAAAACATGTGTTAAGCAATATTTGCACTCCTCCAAACTGATGTGGAATCCATTAAAGGTCCTGTGCAGGTGAAAAATATGGGCCACACCTCAGAACCTGTATTACAGCCATTCCATGAACACTGCCAGGAATGCTTGGATTATGCAATCCTAAATTAAAACAAGACACAATGCCATACACACAGGAATCTAGCATGGTGGACACCAGCCATAACCAAACCATGCAAGAGAATGAGAAAGCTACCACATGATAGAGCAAACATAAACAATGAAGTAATCACTGATCAGTAGTATGGCAATAAAATCTGTCCACACATACAATCCACTAAGGCGAGCCACAACAAGTTGAATCTGTGAATCCTGAGGCAATGTTACACCTGCCCCAAGTACAAAGACAACCCCCAACTCCACCCAAGAAATACAAATATATGTGAGAGATGCAACCATCTATCCAAACTGGAGGCTGAGCTCCCTCAACTCAGTACTCCCAAAACTAGTCAGGAGGAGAAGGTAACCACACACACCACAAACACAGTCCCACATAGACCTATCACAACTGCAAACCAAACACATAAACACAGCAAAACATTCCCGGAGGCACAAATTACAAACACAGCACACCAACAGAGGCCTCTAAAGCAGACACCCAATCAAACAATCTCCAAACATAGCACATGCAACACATAGTACACAAAGCTGGTGTGCCAAACAGTCACAGGTCAGAAGGAGAAACAACATGCCTGATACAGTTGTAATAGGTGACTCCATAGTCAGATACACTGCTGTCCCAAGACACCAGACTGAACAAGGGAAAGGGCACAGTAAGCTGCCTGTAGGCTGCCACAATACGCCACATAACAGAAGTATGCAGGTCACTCCAAAGCAAGTAGAAATATGATGCAGTCATAGCCCATGCTGGTGTGAATGACCTGAGATGTACCTCCCTAGACTACATGAAAAGAGACATAGATGAGCTCTCTGATTATGTAGTCCAGGCCGGTATGACACTCACCGTTTTCAGCATCCTACCCTTACCAAGAATAATGCCACAGTACAAACACGGAATGATCAGTCATAGCAAGTGGCACACTTACTGGTGTCATTCCAAGGGGATCCAATGTCTGTCTGCTTGGGATGTCATGCTTGACAAGCCACGCAGCTGTTCTTGGGATGGCTTGCACCTGTTACCCCTGGGCGTCTGAATATTGGATAAGGCCTTTGCCACCTCCATAGAGCCTTTTGTAGGCAAGGCTGAAAAGACTGACCCACCACCCTAGAAAACATAAGTGGAAAGAAACATAAGGGAAATGCTGACCAATGCCAGATGTGTAAACCCCAATATGCATGCTCCCAAGGCCATCCCCAGTATGGAGAACATCGATATCTGTGCAGTGACAGAAACCTGCTGCAAGCCTCCTGACAGCACACCAGCACTACCAGGTTATACCACGTATCATGTGTCATGGCCCCAAAACCTGGAACAAAACATAAAAGGAGGGTGAGTATCCATATTCAGCACAGACACCCATACGTCCAGGTAACTGACAATGCACAAGGCATTGGAGTCCACCCATGTGCAACTAACTGTAGGCAAGACTGCTGTACAGTTTGTAGCATGCTACACACCACACTCTCACACACAGGTACCCCACCCAGCCATCCTGAAGACACTGGACAGTATGAATGTCCCACCAAATACCAAACCAGGTACCACAAATTACCACATAGGTGGTAAACCATTATGTATGGAAGGAGTAACCAGGGACCTAGGGACACAAGTGGACAGTAACCTGTTATGTGACACCCACATTGCCAATGTGGCTAGGAAGACTGTCTACATTTGACACCGTATCAGGAAAGGATTCACATCTACATCAACAGAGGTCATTGTGCCCCTGTACTGTTCTCTAATCACACCCATAATCTAGTACAATGCCTCATATGGGATGTACCTTACCTGACACCTGCAGCAGTTAGAAAGACCTCAAAGGTACCTCACCAAGAGGATAAAGGGTCTCAAATATTTGTCATATGCTGCCTGGCTGTAGACACCCCAGCTGAATGCAGTCGCATACTGCCTACACAGAGGCATTGCATGCCTGTTGTAGAAGGCCATGCCAAACACAGGAGTAATGGACATGCTCCACCCCAGAAAACTCAAATCCATCGGAGTTGTGAGAGTGAGAGATGTCAACCTCAACAAATAATGAAATAGGATGTGCTGATGGGACAGATACATAATCCAGAGGCTCCCCACACCCTGGACCAGAATCCCACTCCATGTTAGGGAGAGCCCCTCACTGACACTCTTCAACAGGAATCTTGCCAAGTGGATGGATGATTGTAGAGTTACACTGGGGGTCTTCACTGTGTCATGTCCAGACAGAGGCACAGCAAAGCAAATCATAAATGACCATAATATTCACATAGCAAGGGGTGGCAAAAGCCACACACACTCTGGCTAGGCTAACAAATGCCCTAGGGTGGATAGCCTAGTATGAACCTATGAACCTATGAAGATACAAATTGTACAGGACACTAAGGATAATCCTAAGGCTTTCACAACTGATGGTAGGAACCATGTTGGGAATTCACAGATATGCTCTGAATCACACAAATATCACAAACACACACACATATTGCCAACATACATCCTGACAGGTGCAGTGCAAACCCCACCCCCCCCCGCGAATGCAGAATATCTATCCCAGCAGACTGCTGGCACCCTGACATTGCAGATGCTGAGGTAACAGCCAACATCTACAAAGCAAAACACACAGCAGCAATGGTATGAGATGGTGTCCTGGGCTTAGTGCAACATGGACTCCAAGATGAATGGAATGCCAAACCACACTACTGCTCAATGTCAGCCTTACCACAGAATATGTACCCAAAGAGCAGTGTACAACAACAGTGGTCCTTCTCAACAAAGGTGTTGCCTGAATGAATACTGAAAACTACTACCCCAGAATCCTGAGAAGCTCGGTCTGCACAGCTATGGAAAGCATCAGCATGTACCACAGACATAAAGATATTGGGGACCTACTGACACCGGACCCTACCCAGTGTGGCTTTCTTAAGTGCAGATCCTGCCCCTAAACATGTTTGACTCAATTGAAACAGTCATTAAGGTCATTGATGAGGGCAATGTGGTCCACACAGCATAGCTGGACCTTGCAAAGGCTTCTATACAATACCCTACGTGCTCAGTATAGATAAGCTCAGCAGCTTAAATATAAACCCCTATGTCAGTAGAGGGGTTGCAAACCAGACCAAGGACAGAACAGACATGGTCAGACATGCTGCAGCCATGTCAGACTACAAACCAGATATAACTGGCATCCCACAAGGCTTGGTCCTGGGATCTCCCTCGTCTGGTATATATGTCCCATAGGTACAGGCAAACATGGAAGGACTGTGTCCGAACATGTTTGCAGAGGACTACAAACTGCTCACCACATATGATCAATCAGCTGACACAAGCATCCCACAAAAGGGCCACATAGAAACAGACAACTGGTGCCATAGCCATGTCAGCAAGCTAATTGCAGAAACGTGTATAGTCAACCCCCGTGGATATACAGTAAGTGCCCACCAATTACCACATAGGTGTTAACCCATTATGTAGTTAACATGTAATGAGAGACCTGGGGACACAAGGTGATAGATATCCTGCATTGGACAAACATGTGCTGTAGTGTTTACAGAAACATACCATATGCCCACCTAATCATAAAGGTTGTCAGATCTAGATAAGGGGAGGTCATTGTGGCTCTGCAGTCATCCTTCATCAGCGGTACAATTGACTATAATAGCCCCTGTGGGATGTACCTCAGCAGACACCTCTATCAACCATAAAGTCCCCAACAGTACCTCACCAGGAGTATCAAAGAGCTAGCACAGATGCCATGTGTTGCCTGTGTTGCTGGTATCAATAAACATGCTGCACCTTGTACAATCTGAATGGCAGTGAGCTATGCACATGACAGACCTGAACCCCAGCACTGACTTACATAGGACAAGCTGTACTGCATGATCCATAACACAGAAGCCACCCCCACCCATGAGTGAACCCCCAGTATAGGCTACCCATAGGGTCACTTATCAATCTTCCTCAATAGGAATCTTGATGAGTGGATGGGAGATGGTAGCTTTATCCTGGGTATCACTGTCATGTCACAGGTAGATAGAGGCACAGTATACTAACCATGACATATGTCATGGCAAACTCCACTTACAATGTGTGTTGAAGGACAAACACACTCTCCAACTAGCATTAGACATGGACTAGGGCACATCGCTAGTGTTTGCAAATGTACACCTATGTTGTGGAATACACTACCAATGTTGGACAAGCCTGGTTTAAGTAGTTCATATCTGAACAGAATGCAACATGGTCAGATGTACACAACTGGCCCCTAACCAGGTTGTTGTGCCCACTATCGAAATGTAAAGCAGTGACAGCACTAAAGCCCAGGATACTGTCCACCACAGTCAAAGTACTACCAGTACACTATACAGTACTACAGTGTTAGGTCAGTGTGAAAGGATGTTGACAACTGTATGCAAAGTATCCCATGCAAACACTGCAGGCACAGTATAATCCTGTTGTGTTCACACACAAAGCAGTTGTACAGTAACTACACAACATGACACACAACACACAACCATAAACGGGTGATATTTGTTGAAGTTCACACTCATCCACAAATGTGGTGGGCTGCAGAGTCCAACATATGGAATGCTCACACTGGGCATGCTCACACACTTTGATAAATGAAACATATGTCAGACAACATGCCATGGGAAGGCTGAACTGGGCATGCTCATACACTTAGGCCAAATCTCAGTTTAGCAGTTGGACACACATATCTGGTATTTTTATGTGTTATTCCAGGAACCAACCACATTACAGCATTCTGCCCAGTGCACACAGTTAAATGACTACAGAGACATACGTGATATAGTGGATCCTTCCCATATGCAAACATCTTCCACAGATGCACAATTTGTTCATACAAACAGGGAATGCTATGGCAATAAAGATGTGCAAACAGTCTATCAGCAACAAATAATGTGAATTTGACAATTAAACATATGGGTGTAGAGGTCAACACTAGGCTGTTTGCCCTAGGGAATGACAGTTTAGCCAGAGTGTGCTTGGTGTCTGCCTCCCCACAGGATGCACATTCCCCTTTCTAAACACCGATGATGTCAGCACCCTATAAGTACAGCAGGAGAAAAGAATCTTCTGAATAATGCGAATAGCGTGCTCCGCTAATGCGTCTGTCACAAGTGTCATAACATAGTTAGGTAGGGGTTTAAATCCTGCAAATGCTCTGTGTGTGTGTGTGCGAGTGGGGTTGGTGTGTGTGGGAGAGAAATGTCCTGTTTGGCAACTAGGAAAACACACTACAGGATGCACATTCCCCTTTCTAAACACCGATGATGTCAGCACTGTATAAGTATAGCAGGAGAAGAGAAACTTCCCAGTCATGCGAATAACACGCTCCGCTAATGCATCCGTAGCAAGTGTCATAACATAGTTAGGTAGGGGTTTGAATCCTGCAAATGCTCCCTGTGAGTGGGGTTGGTGTGTGTGTAAGTCTGTAGAAGAAAAATGTCCCTTTTGGCAACTGGAAAACACACTACAGGATGCACATTCCCCTTTCTAAACACCGATGATGTCAGCACTCTATAAGTATAGCAGGAGAAAAGAAACCTCCCAGTAATGCAAATAGCGTGCTCTGCTAATGCGTCCATTTCAAATATTATAACAAAGTTAGGTAGGGGTTTGAATCCTGCGAATGGCAAATGTGTGTGTTTGTCTGAAAGGGGTTAGTGTGTGTAAGAGAAATGTCCCTTTTGGCAACTAGGAGAACAGACTACAGGATGCACATTCCCCTTTCTAAACACTGATGATGTCAGCACTCTATAAGTATAGCAGGAGAAGGGAAACCTCCGCGTAATGCGAATAGTGCGCTCCGCTAATGCGTCCTTCCCAAATTTCATAACATAGTTAGGTAGGGGTTTGAATCATGCAAATGGCACGTGTGTATGTGTTTGTCTGAGGGGATTTAGTGTGTGTGCAATTGTGTGTAAGGGAAATGTCCCTTTTGGCAACTAGGAGAACAGACTACAGGATGCACATTTCCCTTTCTAAACACTGATGATGTCAGCACCCTATAAGTACAGCAAGAGAAGGAAAACCTCCTAGTGTTGCAAATAGCATACTCTGATAATGTGTCTGTTTCAAGTGTCATAACTTAGTCAGATAGGGGTTTGAATCCTGCGAATAGCAAGTGTGTGTTTTTGGCTGAGGGGGTTAGTGTGTGTGAGGACAATGTCCCTTTTGGCAACTAGGTGAACAGACTACAGGATGCACATTTCCCTTTCTAAACACTGATGATGTCAGCACCCTATAAGTACAGCAAGAGAAGAAAAACCTCCCAATAATGCGAATAGCGCGCTCCGCTAATGCGTCCGTCTCAAGTGTCATAATATAGTTAGATAGGGGTTTGAATCCTGCAAATGGCAAGTGTTTGTATGAGGGGGGTTAGTGTGTGTGAGGGAAATGCCCCTTTTGGCAACTAGGAGAACAGACTACAGGATGCACATTTCCCTTTCTAAACACTGATGATGTCAGCACCCTATATGTACAGCAAGAGAAGGGAAATCTCTCAGTAATGCGAATAGCACACTCTGCTAATGTGTCTGTCTCGAGTGTCATAACTTAGTCAGATAGGGGTTTGAATCCTGCAAATGGCAAGTGTGTGTTTTTGGCAGAGGGGGGTTAGTGTGTGTGAGGACAATGTCCCTTTTGGCAACTAGGTGAACAGACTACAGGATGCACATTCCCCTTTCTAAACACTGTTCAGCTGAAGGCCATGGCTCTGGCACAAGTTGTCTGTTTCTATGATGCCCCTTTGGAAGATGCTTGTGTCGGCTGGAGAGTCGATTATGGTGGCCAGTTCGCAGTCATCTCCATATTTGGTCAGCCACAGTCCATCCGTGTTGGCCTGTACCTCCAATAAATATATACCAAACAATAGAGGTCCCAGGACTGAGCCTTGTGGGACACAACTCGTAACTGGTTTGGAGTCTGGCATGGCTCCAGCAATTCTAACCATGTGGGTTCTGTCCTTGAGCCACTGTGCAATCCATCTAGTGACATAGGGGCTTATATTTAAACCGGTGAGCTTCTCTAGAATGCCCAAGTGGGGTATTGTTGTGAAGGCTTTTGCAAGGTCCAGGTAGGCTGTGTGAACCACCTTCCCCTCGTCAATGGCCTTGGTGACTGTTTCAAAGAAATCAACCAGATTAAACCTGGTAGTGCTGGTGTGCTCTCAGTAGCCCTGAACCAGGCATCTGTTACTGCACAGATATCAATGTTCTCCATGCCAAGGAGTGTTTTGGGTGCATGCATCTGGAGGTTTAGACTTCTGGCTGGGTAGCATTACTCTTAGTTTCTCATCCCATGTCATACCTATGAAGGTGGGTTTGTCATTTGAGCCTTGCCTAACATAGGCACTATGGGGGTAGCAAGAGCCTTTGCCAATATCTGAAAGCCCAGGGTGACAGGTGCAGGCCATCCCTAGCGAAGCAGGTAGTTCAACAGAAGATGAATATGTGAAGGTGTAGTGCCTGTGATTAGTTAGCAGTAGCATATATGACTGCTCACGTGGACACATGCCAGGTAAGTCATATGCACTGTGTCACAGGCAATGTACATGTGAACAGGACAAACAGTGACATCCTGTCCAGTGGGACATGGACATACATATAGTACGCTATGCAGATGGCACTAGGAGTCCACAGAAGCTCTATAACTATGCATTGCAGGTGTGATCAGTATTCCAAGGTAATTGCAAGCAAACATGCATGCAAACAAAGCTACAGTAAACAGGGCTGCATGTAGTCCATTGTACAACAAACAAGCTGTACAAGTTCCAGTAGGTAACACTGCAAATATGCAGGCACTATGCACATGTACATGGAAATACACGGGTCAGATGGCTAGGGTCCAGTCTCAGTGCACACAAGTGTACAGACCATGTACTGTCAGGATGTACAATAACTGGATGGAAACCCATGTGCTCATACCTGCAGTAATACACATGTCAAATAACAGACACTGAGCCTTCACTCAGTGGTTACATACTTAGTAGGATGTATGCTACCTGGCCTGCCACCACAGTATCCCTGACATATATGGGGACTCTCCCTCCTGTGACAGTTAGTTTTGTGTGTTGGGGCTGTCTTGCATGGTATGAGATGTGAGCATGCAGTGCTAGGATGCTCCTGTGTGTCCTGTACCAGTCGTGTAGTACTGCACACATATCAACATCCTCAAACATCTGCATTTCAGAGTCCAGTGTGGGCAACATGCCACTTGCAATTTACATGTCCATCATTGCGTATTACTACATTCATTACCTTATCCCCTGTGCTACCTATGTATGTAGCCTTCTGTTGACATCATTACCACCAGTATGCCAACATGTGCAGATGATACACTATGGTACTTACCATAGGTGTAGACAACAGGACATGACAATCACACACTTACTGCATCAGGCATGCTGTGATATACCCACAATTAATTCAGCACACAGTACTGTTAACAACATGATACTATTACTACACATCTATGTGGTCACCCTGTGTATCAGCAACATGTTAACCTGTACCTGCACAGTTGTTACAGATTGCAGGAGGTGGCACAGTTTCATCATATGCACAGGGTGTGAACTTGGTATGCCTGAGTCAGCCACCGATACCACCAATTGACATGTATGTGTATGTGTGTTGGTTAGCGACAGCAGTAGAAGGTGGGGCAATGTTGATGCAGTGTGTGCATGTGCGTAGCCCTAGGTGTTGTCAATTCGCATGTGTGTATGGATGCACACAGTTCCACCTCATGGCTGCCATATACTGGTGTTTGTGGACAGCCAAAGACTGCACCTGCCAGGTCATACAGATCAGTGTCTCTGGCCACAAACACGGTACCTGTGCCTTGCAGGGGTGCTACGGACCGTATCCAGTACCAACCCAGATTGGGTACTGTCATCAGAAGCAGGTGTTCGTTGACTGGACACAGATCCCTGTCGGGCCTGGCCAGAGCCACGTCCACGTGGTCTCCTGGGGCAGTCTGATGACAGCACAGACCCAGCATTGCTGGGGCTGCTGCTGGCACTACGGGGCGCCGGCCCTGTTGTCGTCCGCGACGACTGCCAGCTGCTGCTGTTGCTGGCATACGGCCACGTCGATGCCTCAACCGCCCACCATCGCCCTGGCTCATGGACATGTAGTTGTGGAACCGGTCTAATATGTCCCCACAATGTCTGTCTATGACATCGGTGAAATCACGGATGGCGGCCGCAATGTCACGCATACTGTCAGTCATGGCTGTGCGACATGCTGTCAGCTCCCTCAGACCCTGTCTGGTGTACTGTTCCATATGTGACTGTGCCTGCATGACAGCCCGAAACATAGCTGAGGTTGTAAGACCTCTGTGGACACATCTGACAGGGGCAGTACGCCCACGGATGCTCCCACGAGAACCCCTGGACATCTGTCTGTGTGGCACCATCTCTGGGCCATGCCCATGGCTGCTGTGTGGGGAGGCATGTGCCACAGATACCACATTACCCTGGTCAATGCCCACTGTATGCTGTCCATCACCTAGGGACATTGGTGACAAAGGATGTATTGGCAGGATAACTGTGCGCATTGATGGGGTCGACAGCTGTGTACTGTCAATCGGCTGACCAATGGTGGACCCTGGCATACTTTCCTGTGCCATTATACAGATGTCATCATTATCAGTACCCACGGCACCTGATTCAGGTTCCCTGCTACATGACACCAGAGCAGCAACAGAACCTGTGGAGGGAAACAGGAAACACAGTTTACAATGTCTACATTACCAGTGATGCACACATGCACACATGCACAGGTGCACACATGCACATGCACAGATGCACACGTGCACAGGTGCACATGCACACATGCACACATGCACATGCACACATGCACACATGCACAGGTGCACACTTGCACAGGTGCACACATGCACACATGCACACACCGCGTGCACAGGTGCACACATGCACACATGCACAGGTGCACACATGCACACATGCACACATGCACAGGTGCACAGGTGCACACATGCACACATGCACACATGCACACATGTACACAGTTTCACACAATTGTACAGTACTCAGTATGCATGATATCAACACACAGACACAGACACACCTACATGCATACAAAGAGCACTACTAAGTGAGCCAAATAGTACTATTACTATCAACACTATTACAGGAATTGTTAATACACACTCACCAGCATGGATAGGCTGCATTGCTGTTATACCAGAGGGTCTTGCAGATGTGAAGAAACTGATGTCAGTGGGCACAACTGTGCCATTGTTACTGAGTATGATACAGGTCAGTAGTACAACAGTCGCCTTTCACAGGTCAGCTGCTAATATTGAGGATATCACACTTGCACATTAAATACTATGGTGACAGCTACAAACCAAGGACACACCTCACACATGCATTAACTACCAGTGTACACAACAGTCAACTGTACATATGGTATATTACCTGCACGTTCACTGTCTTGCTGCGTGGCTCCAGCCTCCATCATAATGCATGTCTGCTGCTGTTGTTGTTGCTGGCGGACTGGAGCCACTACACTCATGAGTAGTCCCTCCAGTCTGGTGAGTGGGGGATGTGTAGCCACCCCACCACCTGTGGCAACCTGTTGCCTGTGGATATCCGACGCACGCTGATGGACATGTCTGATTAAATCACTGCAGTGATGTTGTACCTGCTCATATGTCCTATTATGTGTGCCTATGTCATTTACCCGACGGACAAGGTCTTGCCACAGTGCAGTCCTCTCCTGCTGATTCTGGCTGGTGCGGGAAAAGAGTATTGCATAATCCCGCACCAGGCTCTGGTGTATCTCCTCATCCTCAGCTGTGGAGTAGGTGGGATTCCGCGGGTGGGCCATGTACCTGAGAAAGAAAATAACCTGGTATCAGCAATATATGTCAGCAGAATTTGGCACACATACTACACATGCTACTCGACTGTTATGATACAACATATCTGACATATGTAGCATCTGTCTGTCTATTGGTGGATACACATGTAGATGGCCAGGTATCAGTGCTCAGCCAGCAACTGTGGAACAGTACCTGGCACACTCCATACGACATACTACCAAACCCCAGCAGTCAGAACACTGATTCAGGTCAAGAGCACCTCCTCACTCTGGGGGTTGTATCTAGGTACTGTATGGCCTACATCATCAACTACTGTGAGCTGACCACACACTGATTGCCCTGGGTATACATATTCCACCTCCACCACCAGCACAAACAACTATAGTGCACAACATTACAGATACAAACTTTACACTTTGTAACAGTGACATGGTATCCTTTCAGCCCACTGGGCCAGTGGCAGATACAACCCACAATGCTGACCCCTACACAATTGCTTTCTACAGACATCTCTGAGAACGCATAGATCATGCAATCCCATATATGACCAAGACACTCTCCACAAAGGGACAGCATCCTGTCTGGTGGACCCCAGCCATAGACAGATTGTATTACAGAAGATTCCATCATACAAAATCCATGGGCAACTTTGAGAGGGAAATCAATAGGGACACTATAGATAACCAGAAGGCCTTCTTCAGTTATGTTAGCAACCTGGTCAGGATCCATCCTCTATGCCCATAGTTAGTACACAACAACAAATATTTCACTGACACCACAGATATCGACAACATTGTGGCAGACAGGTTCAGTGCAGGTGTCACCCCCTCTCCCCAAAATAAGACATAGTTATCCCAGCTGACTGTAACCTCCCTGTCATCACAGATGTCCAGGTGAGAGCCACCCTCAGGACAGCAGAATACACAACATGAATGGGACCTGATGGTATCCCCAGTTGCATGCTACATAAACTCTGACAGGAGCTAAACACACATATAGAAGTGCTATGTAACACTAGGCTGACTACAGGATATGTACCTGTACACTGGCGCACAGCAGCAGTGGTTCCACTCCACGAAGGAGGCACCTCAACATACCAATACAATACAACACAATACATTACATTACAATACAATACTATACAATATGCTATTGCCCTGGGACTACAGCAGCGTACTGTTCTGCTACCCTGACCATTGTGACACATGTGGTGTGATGGTACCTGCTGCTGTCACACAGTTACACAGGGTGACTCATATGGCATATTACCTATCTGACTAACATTCAGCAGGGGTATGTGTGACATGTACTCATGGGTAGTCTTGCTTCTTAACACTGTGTGGTTTATTGCAGGGTATGTCTTATCTGTGGGAAGGAACTCTTACCTCCACATGTGCACTCTATTGCAGTGGCACGGACGACACACAGCAGACATTTAGGTTGTGGATGGTGTGAGGTGTTACTATGATTGTTGGACATCTGTCATGGGTGTGACTTACATATGTAAATCCGGGAGTGGTAACCTCTATGTGGGTAGCATATGTGTACTCTGTGGTGTTGTCAGTCACTGTGCATTGGTAATGTGTTTGAGTGCATTGTCACAGTGTTGTACATGTCACTGTGTCCTTCTCCATATCTGTAGCTGTCATGTGAGGTCCATACCATGGCATCCATTATGTGGTGTGGAGGGGTACACTGACCTACATGTCCATAGCTGACACACCATGTTCGCTGACACATACCATGTGCAGGTATTCCAGGGATAGTGTGCCACTGTGAATATCATTGGGGCCACTATTGTACACATTTATGACCCTGTTCACCCCTGACACATGCAGTGGTGGGCAGCCAATCACATATCTGGTGGTTACTGGTGTAGGTGATCTGGAATGTGGTATGGTACTCGGTTTTGACACTGGTGTTCACTCCATGCCTTTGTCACCAGGCACCTGTTGCAATACATCTGTACACATGTGCCTCACTCAGAATTTATATACATCTCTCTCTCTCTCTATATATGTATATATATATATATATATATATATATATATATATATATATATATATGTATATAGATATATCTATATGTATATATATATATATATATATATATATATATATATATATATATATATATATATATATATATGTCCGTATACATATACACATATATATGTTGATGTACATATATTGCTATAGATGTGGGGGGGGCACAGAGGGGGTGTGAGTGACAGAGGGGGTGGGACAGGCTGTGTTGCAGGTCATCATATACAGTCATACCTGTAGGTAGTCAGATCAGTCTGTCTATGTATATGTATCTACATATATCTATATCTGTATGTGTGCATTACATAGATATGTTTGTACAATATTCTATCTACATCTGTCTATGTATTCCTACATCTCTCTCTCTATGTATGTATACATATATGCATATCATATATATATATATATATATATATATATATATATATATATATATATATACACATACATATGTTGACATACATACGTATCCATATGTTAGACAGGTATATCAACATATTTGTCTACCATACTGCATACACACACTAACATACTGCTAAACATACATAACTGTGAAACCTACTTTGTACATGGCACTACAACCTACAATCAATCAACATTGATATGTGCACATAGATGCTCTCACATACAAATGTATGTACAGCCTTCACTGATAGTTGCTGTATGTCCCCTGCCCTTTACACATCTTCATATACATATGGATACAGACCAATGACACATATGGAGGGTTCACAGTAAGTAGACCTTTATAGTATTACTTTACATTACCTGTGTTTGTCACAGCTGCTTGTGTTGCCGTCTGGTTCTCTGTCCTGCTGCTCCACTTCTCAGTTGTCAGCTTTCAGGTAGCTGTTGCTGAACAATTTGTTTGTGTCTGCTTAATTGCAGTTTTCTCTGTCTCTCTCTCTCTCTCTCTCTCTCTCTGTCTGTCTCTCACGTCCTTCTCAGGGTGCAATGAAAGTATTGCATGTGTGGACTGGGAGTACAGCATACTTTTGTAGGTATCTGCATATGCCCATGTGATGGCCTCTGCACCAATTGTTAGCCAGCATTTGCTAATTGCATGCAGCCAGTTGTGTACTGATTGCAGTTCTCACTGTGATTTCAGAACAGTGCTATAAAAAGGTCTGTGAGATAGGCATAGCCCTTTCAGATTTTAAGGGCAGGGACCATGCTGTTATGCTGTGGACAATGTTCTGTGAGTGTAAAGGTTGGTATCTCTCTCATATTTCCAGTTGTGTTGTAGATTAACATTCCTCCATTCATTTCTCCAGTTTCCTATACTAACTGTGTATGTACACTGACACCTACAACTACTACTACTACTGTTAGTGTGTGTGTGTGTGTGTGTGTGTGTGTGTGCTTTCCTTTCACTTTTGCTTGCACTTTGTTGCTAAGGCTTCAATATTTGCCCTTTACAGTCACTACTTGTATGCCTGCTAGGTGTCCTGACTGTAGTGTGCTGCTGTGGCTTTCCTATTTTCCATGTACATTCACACCTTGGAATGCTTGCTATATCTGCTAGGGTGTTACAGCATGCAGTGTGGTCTGGCCATGGTCATATTTGTCAGGGACTTGTTTCCTGCTTATTTTGAAAAAAAAAAAAAATTGGTGTTGTGGGGGCTCGAACCAGGAATGCCTGCTCTTCAGCCAACATCTCTACCGCTACGCTATTGCTTCCTGGCTTATTTTGCATATTTAGTTCTTATATGCTTTCCCACTGACTGCTAACTGTAGCTGCGCTACGGGCACGCTTCTCTAAACGAGAGCACTCACGGTTAAACATCTTTACAATTTAAAAAAAATATATAACATGTTCATTTATATATATTTTATGTTCATAGTCTGTGGGGGCATGTGTTGTGTTGTGTTTATTCACATTTCCGTGGACTCTGTTGTGGGTGTTTACTTTGGGAACTTTTACACTTCTGGGGGCGTGTCCGCTTGCAGAGCTCAGCCTACGGACACGCCCCCTACTGTCTTACACTGACAGTGTTAGACTTAGGTGTGATTCAGCATGCTCTCATGAATATGCAAAGCATGCTGACATCAATTGCTTACCAGCCTCCGTGTAAGAGTTATAACTCTTACACGGAGGCTTCGTGAATCCTGGGGAACATGTTTTCCAATTATGCTCAATATCTTCATATACATTTACTTCAGATTTTTCTTGATCCTGTCTCTCACTAAGCTTAATCTGTTTGTCCAGCTTGATTATTTCATTTTTCAAAATTGTAGTTTGACCTGTTTTCCATTTCTTCTTCACCTTAATCAGGTATCTTGTTCTTATGGAAATATATCCCCCATGCCTTTTTTTGCCTAGATTCTGATGGTAATCATTTTTTGATTTTTTTGCATTCAAACAATTTATCTTTCAAAGCTTTCCACATTTCTTCTGCAGTTTTTTTTTTTTTTGCTGAATGCGTCACTTCAATTAGTTTTACATAGTGATTGTTTTGCTTCTGTATAATCTATAATTAATCTTCTGTGCATTGGTTTCAGTTTGGTGGAATTATCTAGAAAGAAATTAACCTTTATAACCACATGATTACTGCTTACTCACATGATTACTCAGTGGTAGTAAAACTTGATAAGATGTAACAGTAATTTCTTTAGGAACACAAACAAATGTCTAGTATGTTCCGTTCATTAGTTTTTTTTTTTTTTTTTACAATCTGAAGTAACTGCTTTTCCTAAACATACATTGTTAATAATTTCTTGACTAATGTTGTTGAAGCAATATTATTCCAGTGTGTTTCTGGTAAATTTAACTCCCCCAGCCACTATTATTTTTCCCTTGTGTGTTTCATGCAAGAAATGTATGAATTCCTCTAGGTCATGTGTACTTGACTTTGGTGGTCTGTATACTCCAACAATTGTTATATGTTCCAGGGTTGTCACAGTTACACAGTCTATAGTATTGGTGTTATCACTGAACACGAAATAATCACAAGTCTCATAACTATCTTTAATCCCTATCGTAACACCTCCACCTGATTTTTTGTTAGAATGACTGTTACAGTAAAAACATTTATACCCTGACAGAACTTGTTTTTAGACATTTTTCTTTAATCATGTTTTACAAACACTGACAACATTGATCTTATGGGAAAGTAGCGAATTTTCCACTGAAAATGTTATTATTAATGTTCCTACCATTAACATCTAGCAAGGATGCATTAAATGTTTCTATCTGTGAACTATTAAATTTTGACATTGCAAAAATCCTGCCTAGTGTTTGTCAAATAATTCAAAATATTTCAAAATATCTGCTGCAAAAATTCTCCAGCAGTAGTGTCAACGTACATATTTGATGGAAGTATGACAGCGTTATCATGGCTCTCAAGCCTCAACATACCTTACAGCCAATATGAGTATCACATCAAGGTCACATTGTAACCTGGAAGCTGTTATAGCTGTCATAATAAATATCGACACACAGCTGCATGACTGTTGTGTTCCTTTGCACATTAGCTTTAAGCTTCATTGTGCGATGGTCAACAACTGTGTGGCTGAGGGAAAAATTCTCTGCATTTATGCCAAAGAATGAAAAATGAGAAATACTATTTAAAACTGTTGAATAGCAATGATGCTTTAAGCTAACATTCATGCAATAGGAAATACAAAAACATACACTGTGAAACTATGCAATCTGACCTGGAAGAACAGCACTTAAGGAATCAAAAACCTCCACACATCAAAATATCTCACATCATATCTACTGAATAAGACATTCCTGCAAGTCACTGTTTTCTGTTTATAGGTTAATAGGTTCATAGGTGGTTACTGAGCTATTGACCTGAAGGTCTTTATAAGCCTAGCTGTGTATACCCAGTATAATACAAGAGAAATCCAATATAAATGATCTTGCCTAAAATCAAGATCTTAGTTAGCAATGACTGTGCATATCTACGAGTGTCATATATGAAATCCCAGGCAGAAATGTATGGTTTCCCATCTGGTCATCCAGGCTACACTTAAACAGGCACATAGAGGGGCTTTGTTTGATGTGAATTGGTAGCCTATTCCAGAGGAGAGGCAACCTCTGAGAGACATATCTGTATCTCCAGCAGGTCTTAGTTATGTCGCAAGCAAGGTGACCCTTGTCCCATTCGATTTGGGGATGTGCAGCATTTCCATTAGGTATGGATCTGAGATTGCTCTGTTGGTCAGACACAAGTCTCCTCTTAGTAGTCTGTACACTACTGAGTGCAGTGATAGTGACTTCAGCCTGTCATGTATAACATGTGGTGGAGACCCTCCATTTTCTTGGTTAAAAATATCTAAGGTCTCTCAACTTGCTGCAGGTGCCTGGTAAGATACATAACAAAGGGAGCATTATACTCAATTATTGGCCTGATGAGGGTCAAGTACAGGGGTGTTATGACTTATTTTGCTCTTCAGGCAATGCCTTTGCTAATGAGCTGTGTGATGTAGAATGCCTTCCTTACCACAGTAGACACATGGTGGTCAAAGTTTAGACTACAGTCAACTTGCATTGCCAATTCTCTCACTACTGAATTGCTACTTAGGGTATTATTATTTGTATGCTAGTCTGCAGGGATGTTGTTTTTTACCAAAGGGAATGATAATGCATTTTTTAACATAGTCCATGGCTTTGGCACCAGTCATTGGTTTGTGTAAGTCCCTCTTGAAGTATATTGACATCATTTGGGGATTCAATGATTGCACCTAATTTGCAGTTGTCAGCAAGCTTATTCATGCTCAGCCCCACTGCTTTTGCCTAAACTTTTGAGAAGTGTATTCCAAGCAATAGTGGGCCCAGCACTGAACCCTGTGGAACCCCACTTGTGACAGGTCTGCTGGTTGAGGTAAAGCTTTGACTGAATTTGATCTGTTGGTGAGCCAGTTAGCAACCCATCTGATGACATAAGGGTGGATATTCAACTGGAAGAATTTATCAATGATGCCCAAATGTGGGATTGTGTTGAAGAACTTGTCTAAGTTAAGGTAGGTTGTATATACAGATTTGCCTTTGTCTATGTCTCTGGTGAAATTTTTGAAGACGTCCACCAGGTTTAACAGGCATGGCCTGCCTTTGACAAAACCAAACTGTGTCGAATCAAGGTTTTTGAGATCACCTATATCCTTATTTATAAGGTCCATGATGATTCATTCAATGTTCTTACAGATAAAGCTGGTTAAGCTTATGGATCTGTAGTTCCAGGGGTCTGTTTCTGTATCCCCTTTATGAAGGGGGGATGACAGTTGCTGTTTTCCATTCAGCAGGGATAAAACCAGTATTCAGGCTGTGGTTGAAGAGAGTACCTAATGGAGTTGCTAACTTATGTTTCAGACCATTTAAAAAGCATTCTGGGATACCATCCAGTCTCCTAGAAGCTGTGTTTTAGCCTTGGAGAGATCATTAATGAATTTCTCTTTGGAGATGGAAGATGGGGAAGATGTAGAGGAAATGCTTTGTGGAATGTTTGGAGGGATGGGGGAGGGTGAAATTTTCACCAAACCTGACAGTTAATAGGTTAGCTATTTTCACAGGATCATTGTGTGTGATGCCATCCACAGCTAGTTCAGCACACGTCTGGATCTTGCCTTTTAGGTTACAGATATAGCTGAAGAATGCTTTATGGTTACCCTTAGCTATGGTTGCTAATTTTTTTTTTTGAAGTTGCCCTTAGAGGATTTTGCAAGTTGTCTTACTTGTTTGTTTAAACAGAGGAGGGTGTTCTTCCAGTGTTGGAACCTGTATTTTTTTTATTTTTAAATAGCAACTTATTCCAAATGTTGTTTAACTTACTAATGCTAGATGTCCACCAGGGGTGCTTGTTTTTTCTTGAAGATCTTGTTTTGATCCTATCAGGTACAGCTATGAACAGGTTGTCATGAGTTCCTCTGTTGTGTCAGACTCTAGTGTACAGGTATACAAAATGTGAATTAGGCAGGTGTTCATATCAAATGATGTGTATTTTGTGTGAGTGCTTAAAAAAGCAAAAACAAGTTTCATGACTAGCAAGACTGGCTTACTCAATAGATATGATGCATACAATTCTTATTACACACTCATATGAGATACCCACTATCAGAACTGAACACCTGCCTACATAACTCAATTTTCTGTAGACTTGTGCAGTAGCTACTCATGCCACAGAAGAAATCATAGCACAGTTGACAGAAAGCACCCAGGTGAAGGGTAACATGAAAAGTGTTTTTAAATGCATATAACCTCTCCTAAAAGAGAGTTCAACACCTTGGGATGAAAAGCCCACCACTTGTGTTACCATCGATAGAATTGTATGCCTCACATCTATTGAGTAAGCCAGTCCTGCTTGTCATCAAACTTGTTTTTCTTTTATTAAACACTCACATAGGATACACATCATTTCGTTTGAACACCTGCCTAAGTCACATTGTATATACCTGTACATAAAGTCTGACTCCACAGAAGAACTCATACCACAGTTATCCAAAGGCATACAGTTGAAGGAATAAAGTGAGCAGTGTGCATGAATGCATGGGAATTGGAATGGGATACTCATATCAGATACTCAATAAGCCAATAAAGCATATAGACGCAAGAGAGGCGTCTGACATTACTTTCATTCAGTCAGTATCAAATAATGGCATGCGATGCTGCTAAGTTCAGTCACATGACTGACAGCAAGTTATTAGCACATGCTTAATTATTGTTTGGGATTTTGCCATAGCATGAGAAATAGCAGTAGGGTTTGTTGCTTGATGCCAAGTATTATGCAAATGGTGAGAACAGAAATAGAGATTTCTATTTATAAGCCATTTATGGCTATGTTTGTGTGGTGTGTGCATCTATATTCTGACCAGATTACAGATGTGAAATGGGGATGGTAGGACAGAGATAAAAATGGGAAGCAAGCAGAAGTCGCAGCATAAATGATGTATGACAAGAACTTAATAATTTGTGTGACCAGTTAAGCGAAATCAGGTGTAAAATACACACACACACACACACACACACACACACACACACACACACACACATGCACGCGCACACACACACACACACACACACACACACACACACACACACACACACACACACAGGTGAAGGGGAGGGTTATGTATGGGTCATATTTTTTAAGATATAGAGGAACACAAGGGAAGTTATTCAGGAATACTAAGGATCAAGGTTAGGTATGTAGGGTAGGTTAGCTACCAGGGTCAGACATACAGAATATTCATGACATACAGGGAGGAGATGGACAGCAGAGGGAGAGTAACACCATGGGGGAGGGGTGAGGTATGGGTCTTCAGAGATGTATCCCTGTCTGGCATGAACACAGTAAGAATTTATTCCTCACTCTACATAATGAGACCACTGTCTCGTGTTGCAGACACCTGAGACAGTGCTGGGTGGGGCAGTGATTTTGCAATACATTGCAGGATTCTCTCCATTTGGCTGATGCCAGCACTGAGACCCCTTTCCATAATTACCTACAACACCCCTGCCAGCTCTTGTCAGGTGGCATAACCATCATCACCACTGCATCAGACCCCAGGGAAGAACTACCTGACACAGCAAGTGTAACTGCAGAAGTTGGGGAGACAATACTGTCAGGTTGTGTGAGAGATGGTCTGGGTACTTCTGCTTCCGGTGATATTGCAGTCACCTGTGAGGGGACTGTAGTATGAGCTGATGTGGCCAGCCTAGCTCTCTGTGTTAGTGGTTATGATGAAGAAGTAATGAATATTGCAATGCAATGAGAGAGAAAAATAACAAAATATTACAAAGGATACTGAGAAAGGGGATGAGGGATAGACATAAAAAATTATGCACATTTCTTTAATGTGAATGTCACAATCATTGCAAATTCCACATACATTAAGATTAATTACATCCAGATATGTGTGTGAAACCAAAAATTGCTGTTACAGTCATACTACAATACTCCTGGCTCCCATATATAACAAACATTCTACAGAACCACTATTTTACAATTGGTTTATGGATACCAGTTAAATAACCATGTATTTGGCCTGATTACATGTTATTCTAATGTATGACTCCAGGTAGACAATATTGAAATGAAAAAAAAATGAATATTAGACATATTTTTGTTGTCAGGGATTGAACCCACATCCATAAGACTTTAGCTGACAACTGGCTAGTTCAAAAGTACATGAGCTAATCATATAGGTAGGCAGAGTTTACAAATGTAGAATATGCATAATCATGCAGTTGTCTGACAAGCACGTGTGGTCTGATGTCCAATTACTTGCTAACCTATTGGTAAAATCAGTGCAAGTTTGATATGGCAATCAGGAATACCCGAATACATACTTACCCCATGCCTGTCTGGGGCATTGTAGTCTCTCCTGTTGCATCTCACAGTTTCCTTTAATATCAGCAGGGGCTACACAAAAGAAAGAATAGTAATAAAGGACTGTGTGTGCTGCCACATCATAGTAGTGTATCGCATGATAATTGGGAGATATACTTGCAGTACTGATGTAGTTCCTATAATAAACCTCCAATAGGAGAAGGAGGTCAGCGATTCCATGTCAGTATAATGGTAACAATACTGTTGGCAATTTGCGAGATGCCAGTGTCATGGGTGATCCCCTTGTCCAAATTATTCCAAGCCTCAGCCTTGCACTGAGACCCACTATAGCCTCCTGCAGTATTTCCCATCTGTCAATGTTTACAGGGAGCTGCAAAAGTATTCATGACTTTTCCTCAAACCAACGCTGTGATCTAAATGAAGCACTACCTTCTTCATCACGTGTCATGTCTTACCTTCAAAGATAACAGGCAAAATGTCAAGGAATTGGCATTCCAATCGGATCCATTGTGATTCAGCCTATACACAATAATGGCCACCATGCAGAAATGCATTTGAGCAAGAGATGGCAGATATATATATATATATATATATATATATATATATATATATATATATATATATATATATATATATATATAATTACTGGTAATTACTGGTAATATCTTAAAGTCTGTAAAGTGAGGACTGTAAATGTGTTTATGACTGGGAACACGTGAGGAGCAAGCTTACATGTTTATGTACACTGAGAAACATACAGTAATTTTTATAAGCGTGTGCATAGGTCATCATGTATATCTTATCTTCGTATTATATATTCTGATGTCTGGATACTGGTCAATGTTAATGTACTTCATCTGCAGATTGACATGGTAATAGTCAAATGAAGACTTGTTCAATGTATTACAACCCTGTAACTGTTGCATTATATGGTGTTCCATCATTGCATTAATAAGTTGAGGCAAGAAAACAAATTAAAGGAATGCCGTTTTGGTCCACTAACAGAAAACACAGACACTGGTACACAGGTGTGATGTGATACCTTTTTGTGGCTAACAAAGTTTTTGCAACTACTCGAGCAATTGAACTGGCATGAGCCATTCTTCTAGAGTTATTAAGTTACTGATATTAAACAAAGTGCTTAAATATTCTTTTGTGCCTAGAAAGGGAAGAACTTTATTTCCAACCAGCTAAAAAGAAACCTTGAAATATTCTAGTACCGCAAAAAGGCAGCTCATGCGATACCTCAGACACAGACCGTGTGTGTGTGTGTGTGTGTGTGTGTGTGTGTGTGTGTGTGTATGTGTGTGTGTGTGTGTGTGTGTGCGCGCGCGCGTAGTGACTGAAACTGTAAAACAGGTTCACAACATTCTATAAAAATTAAAGTTTGGAATGTTATATTAAAGTTAGTGTTCATTTAGCAGCAAAGATAACACAGGCTTAGACATGACGAAAGGCCCATGCCACCTCGTAAACTCAAGTAACTGCAAAACCTATACTGGTTCAATAAAAGGTATTGTAACACTGTGTTCCAGTGCTTTTGTATTTTCTCTTTGTGGACCAACCCTGCATGTTCTTATTTTTTTTCTTACAGCATGACTGATACCGTAATTTGCCATATACTTTGGCAGTTTCCTAACATCAAGAAGAAAGAAGCACATCTTTATAATGACTTATCCTTTTTATCACAGAGCAAGAAAGAGAACATTATTCCCAAAGGCTTACTTATAAAGAATCATTTCATGAATACCTACAACTATATGTATGCAAGCCTGCTGTGCAGAAAGACCTGTAAGAAGGTAAGGAAGAATCTCCTCAGAAACAAAACTCTATTTTCTCACAAGGAAGGATGTCTGCTGAGCCTGACCCTGTGTTGCTGAAAAAAAAAACATGTTATAATGGAATATTAAGAAATACGCTGATATTAGGTTGTCATATCAATTCACAGATAATCATACATGTTTTTCTTGCCTGGGATCCATGGAATTCTCAATTTTCTCCTTAGAGTTGTGTGCCACTTTGGAGATTGTGGTACTTCACATAGGAGGAGACTCACTTTTCTCATCTGTTTTTTTTTCAGTCAGCAGCTGAACACTCTTAAGTCTCATTCATTGTGTTGTGCCTTATCTCTAGGAAGTACAGTGTTACATGTTCCAAGCTTGCCCGGTATTTTGTTTGTAGGGTACGTACATGATGGTCTGTTCTGGTACAGTTTAGAATCATATTGGTAAAGTAGGCTGAGTACCTTGTGTTATAAATCACAAATTAATTGGCAAGTTAGCTGAAAAATAGAAGATATTGATGCTGTCATGTCCTTCTTCGGGGTATTTTAAGCATGTGCTACCTTATGTAAGGCCTGGATGCTCAGCACATCCAATGGCTTAAGTTTCAGTGCAAAAGTCAGCATTAGATCAATGCAAACTATTAAGCTGACCAGCCCACACCTGTGTCCCTATTATTTGTGTGTAATGGAAAAGGCATCTTTTGTTGTAAGGTAATGATTCTTTCTATCTCTAATCTGTCATTATGAATGTTGGCATCCGTTTCAGGTTCATATTTTTAGTCACAACAAAAAGAAGTCTTAGCAAAATATCATATGCCCTTGCATTTTTATGGAACAGCAAGTAACAAGAAGTAAAGATGTCTAGTGATGCTATTTTGTCTGACTACACTTAGAAATGTGTATAGGTATTGGAAGATGGCACACTTAATTGTGATTTCTCACACCAGGAGCCACTTATCTGATGACTTCAGACTGTGCAAGATGGATTTTATTTTCTTTCTATAGGACCTAGCATGATGGATCATCTTCCTGCACCCACTTGACCCATTAAATCAGGCGAGAGCTGAGCATCACAGGTTATGCAATAGCTATGTGATGATAGGAAGTACTATCAGCCATGCCAGGAGAAGTAGGTAATGGATATATAATGCATGCCTGCTCAGCTAGCTGAAATTTTGTAAAGAATTATATACAATTTGTGTATCAAACCGATTTGTACAGATGCTTGTGTTTAAAAATGTATTTGGAAAGTTGCTTGTGCTAAAATGTATCAGCAGTGCTTCCTGTTGGAAAGCAAATAAGTGTACATGTATTATTGTAACTGAATTAAATGCATATGTTTCAACAGAGGATACTGGCAGAGCAGAGATGAATCACAATCCAGCTGCAGTAAACTTTAAAATATATCTGAAATTAAATTGCTTTAAGGGTTAATCCATAAAGATGCTATCCCAGAATCGTGAAGGGAGCCAGAGATGCAATGTCTGCGCTAAAGAATAGGTTGTGGCTCCTGTAGGAAGAGTGCAATGGTTTTATTATTTTCTGACTTCCAGCAGCTGCTCTGCATCTGTGCAAAGCTCTGTCTGTGTGTATGGTAACACATTGGTGCTAAAATCCTTTCAGCTTCTAATGTTGGTGAGTGTCGGAAACAGTGTTAGATGACTAGATGTGATGTCATTATGTAATCAACTCTGAAATAATATTTAGATATTAGTAGGAAATTGTTCTCAGCATTCTGCATTCTGTCTTGGATCTGACAACAAGGACCACTCACCCAAATTATCTGCCTTGATCTAGTCAGTAAGTAACTTAACTAGGGAACAATAATTATTTTAGATTAGTCAGGAAAATATAGTGAGATTTGAAATACTGTTTTTCTATAACCGTGAAACTTTCCATTTGTGTTATTTTTAATATTCCCTGTGACCGAAACTATGGTGTTTACTGTAAAGAGATATTTATTATTTTCATGTTCTTTTATTATTTATTATTAAATATATTTAAACTTTTCATTGTGGCTGGTCTTTTTAGAGAATATTTAAGCTTTGACAGTATTTGCACATATATATTTGGTGATAACTCTGGCCAGTCCTGAAAGCCTGGCTGTTTGGTCAACAGTACCATTAGTATTAATATTAATTTTACTCAGTATAATTGGGTACCCTTGTTAGAGCCTTAGGTAGCTGGCTTTATAGTGCTTGTTGGCAGTGATAACTACCTTATAGTCTGGGCAGAAGGGGGCATCACTAGTAAACCTGCGCCAGCCTTTTCCAGGTGTGTGTGTGTGTGTGTGTGTGTGTGTGTGTGTGTGTGTGTGTGTGTGTGTGTGTGTGTGTGTGTGTGTGTGTGAGTGTGTGCGCATGGGTGTGTGCAAATAAGATCTCAAAATGTGTGTGTGCCAGCAACTTGGAGCAGGGGCATGAAGCACTGGTTTCACAGAGAGAGTAGTGGAGGACTTGGCTTGGGCACTCGGCTGAGGACATAACTCAGCATTTGTACCAGTGAGGAGTCTTACTGGGGATCTGGAGGGAGACAGATAAACACACCCAGACCCGGGCTGAGTATGTGCCCTGTATGCTCTTAAGAGAAATTGTGCTTGATGCAGAGAAGGCTGCATCTGGAAATATTGAGTGTATCCATTTGTATTCAAAGTGAACTTCCCTCTCCAGTGTCAGTGGTGAGGATTCAGGCTCCTTGATTACTGGCCCAGCATGGGGGCATCACATATTGGTAGCAGTGGTGGACATCACAAGCTATACAACCCATTCCTTTCTGCCTAGGTAGCTATATCAACACATCCATCACACAATAGAGAGATACAGTCAGATAACAGGGAGTAGGCCATTTTGCTGGTCCAGCACAGCAATCTACTCATCCCACTGAAGCACCTCTTTCCTCTCAGTAGCTCCCACAGCTGTATTATACGCTGCTACTTTCATAGAAAATGCTTGTGTTTGCTGATTTTCCCAACTTTGTAAATGCACAGTATGGCAACTCATGTCTTATGCTCATTGTCAATGGATGCAATATCCCACTAGGTGTCACCCAAGTATCAAGTCAAAATAATCTCAATGGTCTCAAGAAGGGTGACCTAGCATTGGTCACTAAGGCCCATCCTCTCCATCAACCTAAAGGAATACCCAGGCTATAGTCACGGCTTTATTTCTCCATGCTACTGGAGCTGTTTAAATAAAAGGTTGTTTCGTAAGAAGAAGATTAAAGCACCAGTGGCTAAGTACTAATAAAATGATGTGGCGAATGCATTATGGTTTATAGGTTAGAATGTAAATTAAAGTTGCAGATGCAGTCTTTGAGCTTTGTCATGGCTCCTTTCATGACAGGCCTCATCCTGTTTAATGTCTGGAAGAAGCTTTACTGGGAGGATGTGCTTTACATTAATTCTGAAGTGGGCTTTTTTGTTTAATCAGGAAAGATCTGGCATAATTTGTCACAAATGGGCTGCATGCCCCCTTATTAAATACATAGCTGCTGCTGCCTGTCCTGTTGTTGCTCCTGTGGAGACAGGTACATGGTGGGGGGGGGTGTTCTCCTTAATAGCTCTCCTTCATCTGTGAAGATTATCACCTCTGCTCTGAACTTGACATGATCTACATATTTGAGGGCACATCAATAGTAACGTTTACTATTGAAAAATTTTCCCTGGTTTTAAGCAGCAGTCTCTTTTTGCCCATGTGATTGAGTGACATAAAATAAATATGCCTGATAGCACAATGGCCAGGAATTAGCTTCCACAGAAAATAAATATTTGGGCAGATAAATTCCCTTTGGGGGAAAAAAACATTCTACTTTACTTTTTATTCTTAATGAAAACCTTCTTTTATTAGAAGAGCACTTTTAAGCTTGCAAAAAGTATTTTAGCTGACTGTCTCATGACTTTTGTGCACTTTTAAACTAGAGCACACTTTTTACTTTTGTTGTAATATGTTGTCTCTGGTGCACGGAGGAGTACTACTATGTGCTCATAAAACTTCTTTGGAAGAGGAATTGACATTTTTTTTCATAATATACACTAAGGTTCTTTTCCTAGGGAAGGTGTGTTTACTTTATCACTATTTTGATGTGCAGCAGGCACTACATCTATTTCTGTCCAAGCTATTACACGTGAGTGCTTCCTGCAGTTTCTTGTTACCATGGTAACATTTGCCCTGTACTTTTCAATTCTTTTCCCACATTAGCAGCTGTGGGGCCCAATCTGGGCCACTTGAGTGAGACCCTGACCCCCATCTACCAACCCAACCTGCATTCTACTTGCTAGTTTTCAGCATTTGACCATTTCAAATTAGGTATCAGGAATGCATGTGATTACTTTGTATTAGAACACAACAATCTATATTTCTTAGTTTATATTTTTCCATAAGACATATTAATACAGAATTAGATTACTGGTCTTCTAAATTACCTCTAAATCTAACATCTCCTGTAGGTCAACATACTTCCACTAAATGATATAAAACTGTTGAACTTCTTTAGAAAGTAGAGCAATATTAATAGTAATAATCTCAGGCCTTTCCTTAGAAACTACATTCCTCAGACACCATCCCACTTATAATTGTTTGTGAAAGTTTATTTTTATTTATTTAAGTATTTATTAAAGAGGTAAGTGGGCTACTGTGGCAGGGCTAACCACCCGGTGGTGTAATCCTTGACTCTAGATGACTGTCACTGTTGAAGTGACAATCTGACCCCAATGTGCAAAAATGGGAAAAGAGGTTTTGGATGGATGGATGGTAAGTGGACTAATATATGCAGATTTTTTCTGCCATATCCCTTGCCACAAGATAAACAACATGGATTAGATGCAGCCATAATTTAGGGTAGACAGTCAGCATCATGTTTAGGCAGGTGTTAAGAATAAGAAAAGGAAAGCCGTACTGATGTAGGGAGAACACAAATCTCCACAGTGTATTCACCTTTCTGTAATACACTCTCCCTGAAAAAATGCTTCCTGACTCCATTCTGACCATTTGTTACCTTTAAATTTCTTCTTGCCCCTATTTTGTATGTGACTCTGGAACTGTAATATCCTGTAGTACATTCATTAGACAAACTGTTTCTTTTTTAATGTTTTGCCACTTTCAGCCAAGTGAATCAGTTTTCTTTCCAGCTCTGCCTCCCACCAATCAGAACACACACACACACACACACACACACACACACACACACACACACACACACACACACACACACACACGCACACACACACACACACACACACACACACACGCACACATGTGCACACACACACGCACACATGCACACGTGTGCACACACACACACGCACACACGTACACGCACACATGTGCACACACACACACACTCATACACGCACACGTGTGCACCCACACGTGCACACGCACGCACACGTGTGCACACACACGCACACGTGTGCACACACACGCACACACACACACACACACACACACACACACACACACACACACACACACACACACACACACACACACACACACGCACACACACACACCAGAAAATGGTGGTATCAAAAAGATGCATTAGAACACATATGCATCAAGGCTAGATAATCAATAAAAGTATAAAAGTTCAGGGATCTAGAGACTGAGGAGGAACACAGGAGACATTCTTGGTCATCTATGAGGGAAGAGCAAAACAAAAAAAAGAAAACAAAATAGTAATAATTATAAAAATATACTAAAATAATAAATAACAGGAAAAGTCAGCTATTTAAATGAAGATGTTAAAATGTTTTAGTGCATTAAATATTTTACAGGCATGTTTACTCAGTGTCCAATGCTAAGTCTACATGTAACCAGCAGGCTACCGTCTGTCATTATTAGAATACTTTATGCATGCAATTATAATTTGTAAAGGTATTTAAACTTCTATGTGATCACCATTAAAGTTTTAAAGCAGTAATTAAAATTTCAGTAGTAGCTTAATGGTGTTTTGTTTGCAAAATCATCAGTTATGTCATGGAAATCTGTGTTTTGAGCTAGTTTAAACTCTTTGATGAGTATTGCTAAAATACTTAACCTAACCTGTGGCATTGCCAAATTCATTGTATAATGCTTTGCTTGACTGTTTTTTGCTTACAGGTTCCTATTCATATTTTAGTAGTTTATGCCTTCTATAGCCTATGCCTTCTGTGAAAGATTGGGCGCCGGGCTGGCAACTCGACACCGTAAAACTCCACTGCCAATCATGAGCGGACAGATGATCCGCTGTGGCGATCCCTAACCGGGAAAAGCCAAAAGAAGAAGAAGAATGCATTCTATAGCCTCCTGTGCATATGTGTTTGTCAAATAATTACATAGTTTATATAAACATGCTGTTACCTTGGAATATGTGACATAACGTTATTTCCTGTTATCTATTAGCCCATCAGTGAGCTAAGGTCATTTAAAAAAAAAAAAAGATTTTCAAACCAGTCTCCCTATCTGCTAAACTGAAAAATAGAAACAAGCAAATAAACAATCAATCAAACAAACAAATGACATTCAGACAGAATTCAGTACCAAGGAGAATGAGCAACTAAGTGCACATTGTAGTAGATTAAGGTCTTCATTAATAATTTTTGCAGTAACAACAATTTGTAAGCAGTGGATAAGAAATCTGGAAAGTTGATATAGGAATTTTCATGATTTTACTTTTTAATGATGTGGACAAAGAGTCACTTCCAAGTTGCTGTTGTAATTTTGTTAAAGCCTTCTCTGCAAGCATCATCTTGAAGGAAGACTTTGCTAAGGTCAAAGCTCACTGCTTTTGAAATCTCAATGGAAAGTTGTTGGTAACCATTTTTAACTATTGAGAATGGGCTGTATTACTGATGAAGAAGTCTGAAGGGTCAGAGAGGCTAGTATCAAGGTTGTTCTTGCAGCTGTCAGGAGCAAGTTACCCTTCTATAATAATTAACTGTAATATTCAACAGAAATTAGATATGTAAAATATCTGTTTATTTTACTTCAACTTGAATTATTACTCTTAACAATAAGTTCAGCAGAAGGAGGGCTTTGCAGGTTGTCCAGTGTTTTAACGTGCATTCTCTGCTAATGTTTCATGCTTTCTGCAATGAAGAAAAAGAATATGCAGTTTTTATACTCATGACTTTAAGAATGTACACTCACTTCAGAAAGTCAGTGAAGGTTTAACATTTGTTTTAATAAATCATAGAACAAGTCATACTGCATTTACTCACACTGACTATAAGACTATTCTACACATTGTAGCAGTATTTACTAATTTATCTTGAGTCCACTGTTGCTGGTAGAAAGGTTGGTAGAGACAGTAGCACCTTATAAATTTAGTGAAAAAAGACTTGTGGTAATACTGCACTGTCAATGTGAGGCATGCAGGCATTTATGCTTTTATTTTTAATTTATTTTTATTTCCTTACAGCTCTAGGGTGTCCTTCCTCTTTTGCAAATCAAGTAATGCTATTCACAAATGAAGACCATGGGGCAGCTGACACCCCTATGTCATCATCACAATGGAAAAGTTTGGCATTTCGATTTATCTGTTACCAATAACTTATCTAATCTTTTTTTTCTTTTTTTGCACAAGACGTGAAATGGGACTAGTATGGCCAGTTCTGGACTCCTCATTTCAGTGCTTCTCTGCTTGAAGTCCTTTAGCCTCGGATATGGGTCTGCTGGGCAGTTTTAAGTTCTAGCTCCACTTGAAAGAGGAGGGTAGACCATTTGCACTCAAAACTACTTATTCTGTTTCCCCTTTAGTACAAGCAGTACTAAGCACTTTGAACCCACCAACACTGCAGATGGTGGATCTGCCTCAGTACATTCAGCCAGAAAGTTACACTATTGTGTAAATGCAGATAATTCCCCTGCAAAATGAAAACTACAGTTCAAGATAAATTTCATCAGATAAAAAGGAATTAAGCCAGTGTCTTGACCGCATAACATAGGAGGCATACAATGGTAACATTGCAGGTGCAATTGTGCATCACATGCCAATATAGCAAACTACAATCAGGTGTGAGTTTACGAAAGTTAGAAGGTAGTTATAAACTATATAGCATAGTGCATTCTTAAAGAACATCAACACAACAAACCTACACAGTAGACTTTGACTGAAGCAGCTTAAGTGACAAGAATGTCAGTTTCCATGAGAGAAAACAATTGCATTGGGATGCATGCTGTGTCTGAACATTATATATCAGGAGCAACATATAAATAACCTTCTCTGGGTGTAACACAACAGCTTGTGGCTTTGCATGCTATTTTCTGATTTATTTTTTATTCCTTTCAGTTCATCTGTAACACAACTCAATTTTCTGCAATAGGTGAATAGCTTAGCAGGCCAGCATGTTATGTTTTAATATGTTTTAATATATTTCCCATTTAATATATTTTCCCATTTATTATCTGCCCATTTTTGTTTCTATTTTTGTATTCTGTTATTTTGTTTTATTGGTTGTTTCTTCTAGTCTTTCCTGTTAGTTTTCCTTTAGGATTCCATAGCCATCCTGATGAAGTTTTAGACAAAAAGTGTAGCTTAACCTCCCACTTTATTATCAGATGATAGCTGTAACATGCATTATCCTTTTGGGGTAATTTGCATATTTTCCATAGTGCATCAGTCACAACTATTTTTACGTGCTACTTTCTAGCTTTACAAACATTTTTATGTTTGTTAGCTTTTTTTTCTAAGTTGTATCTT